>NW_027511043.1:0-28837 GCF_048772815.1 Callospermophilus lateralis | reverse complement strand
ACCATAGAGAAAAAACCGAGATCTACTTTATTTTTTCGAGATTCAAAGAGCTACTACAAACCATGTTGGATTTAGAGTTCCAAATTCATCTATCTATATTGGATAGAACAGAGGGAAACCTAAATATAAAAATTGCTACTGTACACGAACGCTTCAACCTAGAAGAACAAAATTTGGTGAGCCAAGTGGGAATTGTGTACTGATCATAACCACCAAGTATCCTCAAGATTGGGTGAATAAACATTTGCTGGTCTTTCGGAAACTCGTTATTTCTTAGAAGCTTGGCAACGCCTCTCAATGAAAGTGCTTTTCCACAGTCTGTGCCTAGGTCTACTTTTAGAGGAAACAAACCTATGAGACAAAACGGAGAACTCCTTTATTGTGTCAAGTTTCAAAGAGCTACTACAAACCATGTTGGATTTGGAGTTCAAATTCATTTATCTATATAGGAGAGAACAGTGTGAAACCTAAAATTAAAAGAGCTACTGTAAACGAACGCTTCAACGTAGAAGAAAAAAATTTGGTGAGCCAAGTGGGATTTGTGTACTGATCATTACCACCAAGTATCATCAAGGTTGGGAGAAAAAATATTTGCTGGTATTTCGGAAACTCGTTATTTTTTAGAAGCTTGTCAACCCCTCTCAAAGAAAATGCTTTTCCACTGTCTGTGCCTAGGGCTACTTGAAGAAGAAACAAATCATAGAGACAAAACTGAGAACTCCTTTATTTTGTCAAGTTTCAAAGAGGTACTACAAACCTTGTTGGATTTAGAGTTCCAAATTCATCTATCTATATAGGAGAGAACAGAGGGAAACCTAAAAATAAAAACTGCTACTGTAAACGAATGCTTCAATCTAGAAGAGCAAAATTGATGACCAAGTGGGATTTGTGTACTTGTCTTTACCACCAAGTATCATCAAGTTTGGTTGTAAAAATATTTGCTGGTATTTCGGAAACCCATAATTTCTTGGGAGCTTGTAAACCCTTTCAATGAAAGTGCTTTTCCATAGTCTCTGCTTAGGGATACTTGAAGAGGAAACAAAGCATAGAGACAAAACTGAGAACTCCTTTATTTTGTCAAGTTTCAAAGAGCTACTACAAACCATGTTGGATTTAGAGTTCCAAATTCATCTATCTATATAGGAGTGAACAGAGAGAAACCTAAAAATATAAACTGCCACTGTAAACGAACGCTTCAACCTAGAAGAACAAAATTGGGTGAGCCAAGTGGGAATTGTGTACTTGTCACTACCACCAAGTATCATCAAGATTGGGTGAAAAAATGTTTGCTGGTATTTCGGCAACTCGTTATTTCTTAGAAGCCTGGCAACCCCTCTCAATGAAAGGTCTTTTCCACAGTCTTTGCCTAGGGCTACTTGAAAAGGAAAGAAAACATAGAGACAAAACTGAGAACTCCTTCATTTTGTCAAGTTTCAAAGAGCTACTACAAACCATGTTGGATTTAGAGTTCCAAATTCATCTATCTTTATAAAAGAGAACAGAGTGAAACCTAAAAATATAAACTGCTACTGTAAACGAACGCTTCAACCTAGAAGAACAAAATTTGGTGAGCCAAGTGGTACTTGAGTACTCATCATTACCAACAAGTATCATCAAGATTGGGTGAAAAATATTTGCTGGTATTTCGGAAACTCGTAATTTCTTGGATGCTTTTCAACCCCTATCAATGAAAGTGCTTTTCCACAGTCACTACTTAGGGCTACTTGAAGAGGAAAAAAACCATAGAGACAAAACTGAGAACTCCTTTATTTTGTCAAGTTTCAAAGAGCTGCTACAAACCATGTTGGATTTAGAGTTCCAAATTCATCTATCTTTATAAAAGAGAAGAGAGTGAAACCTAAAAATATAAACTGCTACTGTAAACGAACGCTTCAACAACGAAGAACAAAAGTTGGTGAGCCAAGTGGGATTTTTTCTTCTGATCATTTTCACCAAGTATCATCAAGATAGGGTGAAAAAATATTTGCTGATATTTCGGAAACTCGTTATTTCTTTGAAGCTTGGCAACCCCTCTCAATGAAAGTGCTTTTCCACAGTCTGTGCCTAGGTTTACTTGAAGAGGAAACAAACCATAGAGACAAAACTGAGAACGCCTTTATTTTATCAAGTTTCAAAGAGCTACTAGATACCATGTTGGATTTAGAGTTCCAAATTCATCTATCTACATAGGAGAGAACAGAGTGAAACCTAAAAATAAAAACTGCTACTGTAAATGAACGCTTCAACCTAGAAGAACAAAATTTGGTGAACCAAGTGGGATTTTTGTACTTGTCATTACCACCACGTATCATCCAGTTTGGGTGTAAAAATATTTGCTGGTATTTCGGAACCTCGTATTTTCTTGGAAGTTTGGCAACCACTTTCAATGAAAGGGCTTTTCCACAGTCTCAGGTTAGGGCTACTTGAAGAGGAAACAAACCATAAAGACAAAACTGAGAACTACTTTCCTTGTCAAGTTTCAAAGAGCTACTACAAACCATGTTGGATTTAGAGTTCCAAATTCAATTATCTATATAGGAGAGAAGAGAGGGAAACCTAAATATGAAAACTGCTACTGTAGACGTACGCTTCAACCTAGAAGAGCAAAATGTGGTGAGCCAAGTGGGATTTGTGTACTGATCATTACCACCAAGTATCATAACAATTGGGTGAAAAAATATTTGCTGGTATGTCGGAAACTCGTTATTTCTTAGAAGCTTGGCAACCCCTCTCAATGAAATTGCTTTTCCACAGTCTGTGCCTAGGGCTTCTTGAAGAGGACACAAACCATAGAGTTAAAACTGAGAACTCCTTTATTTTGTCAAGTTTCAAAATGCTACTAGAAACCATGTTGGATTTAGAGTTCCAAATTCATCTATCTATATAAAAGAGAACAGAGGGAACCTAAATATAAAAACTGCTGCTGTAGACGAACGCTTCAACATAGAGGAACAAAATTTGGTGAACCAAGTGGGATTTGTGTACTTGTCATTACTACTAGGTATAATCAAGATTGGGTGAAGAAATCTTTGCTTGTATTTCAGGACATCGTAATTTCCTGGAAGCTTGGCAAACCCTTTCAATGAAAGTGCTTTTCCACAGTCTGTGCATAGGGCTACTTGAAGGGGAAACAAACCATAGAGACAAAACTGAGAAGTACTTTATTTTGTCAAGTTTTAAAGAGCTACTACAAACCATGTTGGATTTAGACTTCCAAATTCATCTATCTATATTGGAGAGAACACAGGAAATCCTAAATATAAAAACTGCTACTGTAGACGAACGCTTCAACCTAGAAGACAAAAATTTGGTGAGCCAAGTGGGATTTGTGTACTGATCATTAACACCGAGTATCATGAAGATTGGGTGAAAAAATATTTGCTGGTATTTTGAAAACTCGTTATTTCTTAGAAGCTTGGCAACTCCTCTCAATGAAAGAGCTTTTCCACAGTCTGTTCCTAGGACTACTTGAAGAGGAAACAAAGCATAGAGACAAATCTGAGAACCCCTTTATTTTGTCAAGTTTCAAAGAGCTACTACAAACCATGTTGGATTTAGAGTTCCAAATTCATCTATCGATATAGGAGAGAACAGAGAAAAACCTAAATATAAAACCTGCTACTGTAGACGAACGCTTCAACCTAGAAGAACACAATTTGGTGAGCCAAGTGGGATTTGTGTACTTGTCATTACCACCACGTATCATCTAGTTTGGGTGAAAAAATATTTTCTGCTATTTCGGAAAATCGTAATTTCTTGTAAGCTTGGCAACCCCTTTAAATGAAAGTACTTTTACACAGTCTCTGCTTACGGCTACTTGAAGAGGAAACAAATCTTAGAGACAAAACTGAGAACTACTTTTTTTGTCAAGTTTCAAAGAGCGACTACAAACCATGTTGGATTTAGAGTTCCAAATTCATCTATCTATATAGGAAAGAACAGAGGGAAACCTAAAAATATAAACTGCTACTGTAAAAGAACGCTTCAACCTAGAAGAACAAAATTTGGTGAGTCAAGTGGGATTTGTGTACCGATCATTACCACCAAGTATCATTAAGATTGGGTGAAAAAATATTTTCTGGTGTTTCGGAAACTCGTGATTTCTTGGAAGCTTGGCAACCCCTTTCAATGAAAGTGCTTTTCCACAGTCCCTGCTTAGGGCTACTTGAAGAGGAAACAAACCATAGAGACAAAACTGAGAACTTCTTTTTTTTCGTCAAGTTTCAAAGAGCGACTACAAACCATGTTGGATTTAGAGTTCCAAATTCATCTCTCTATATAGGAGAGAACAGAGGGAAACCTAAATATAAAAACGACTACTGTAGACGAACCCTTCCACCTAGAGAACATAATTTGGTGAGCCAAGTGGGATTTGTGTCCGATCATTACCACCAAGTATCATCCCAATTGGGTGAAAAAATATTTGCTGGTATTTCGGAAACTCGTAGTTTCTTGGAAGCTTGGCAACCCCTCTCAATGAAAGTGCTTTTCCACAGTCTGTGCCTAGGGATACTTGAAGAGGAAACAAACCAATGAGAAAAAACTGAGAACTCCTTTATTTTGTCAAGTTTCAAAGAGCTACTACAAACCATGTTGGATTTAGAGTTCCAAATTCATCTATCTATATAGGAGAGAACAGAGTGAATCCTAAAAATAAAAAATGCAACTGTAAACGAACAATTCAACCTAGAAGAACAAAATTTGGTGAGCCAAGTGGGATTTTTGTACATGTCATTAACACCAAGTATCATCAAGATTATGTAAAAAAATATTTGCTGGTATTTCTGAAACTCGTTATTTCTTAGAAGCTTGGCAACCCATGTCAATGAAAGTGCTTTTCCACAGTCTGTGCCTAGGGCTACATGAAAAGGAAACAAACCATTGAGACAAAACTGAGAACTCCCTTACTTTGTCAACAAGTTTCAAAGAGCTACTACAAACCATGTTGGATTTAGAGTTCCACATTCATCTATCTATATAGGACAGAACAGAGGGAAACCTAAAAATAAAAACTGCTACTGTAAACGAACCCTTCAACCTAGAAGAACAAAATTTGGTGAGCCAAGTGGGATTTGTGTCCCTGTAATTACCACCTCGTATCATCAAGATTGGGTGAAAAAATATTTGCTGGTATTTCGGAAACTCGTAATTTCTTGGAATCTTGGCAACCCCTTTCAATGAAAGTGATTTTCCACAGTCTCTGCTTCGGGCTACTTGAAGAGGAAACAAATCATAGAGACAAAACTGAGAATTCCTTAATTTTGTCAAGTTTCAAAGAGGTAAAACAAACCATGTTGGATTTAGAGGTCCAAATTCATCTATCTATATAGGAGAGAACAGAGGGAAACCTAAATATAAAAACTGCTACTGTAGACGAACGCTTAAACCTAGAACAAAATCTGGTGAGGCAAGTGGGATTTGTGCACTTGTCATTACCACAAAGTATCATCAAGTTTGGGTGAAAAAATATTTGCTGGTATTGCGGAAACTCGTTATTTTTTAGAAGCTTGGAAACCTTTCTCTATGAGAGTGCTTTTCCACAGTCGGTGCCTAGGGCTACTTGAAGAGGAAACAAACCATAGAGACAAAACTCAGAACTCCTTTATTTTGTCAAGTTTCAAAGAGCTAATACAAACCATGTTGTTTTAGACTTCCAAATTCATCTCTGTGTATAGGAGAGTACAGAGTTAAACCTAAATATAAAAACTGCTACTGTAGACGAACGCTTCAACCTAGAAAAACAAAATTTGGTGAGCCAAGTGGGATTGGTGTACTGATTATTAAAACCAAGCATCATAAAGATTGGGTGAAAAAATATTTCCTGGTAATTCGGAAACTCGTTATTTCTTAGAAGCCTGGCAACCCTCTCAATGAAAGTGCTTTTCCACAGTCTATGACTAGGGCTACTTGAAGAGGAAACAAATGAAAACAAAACTGAGAACTTCTTCATTTTGTCAAATTTCAAAGAGCTACTACAATCCATGTTGATTTTAGAGTTCCAAATTCATCTATCTATAACGGAGAGAACAGAGGGAAACCTAAAATATAAACTGCTACTGTAAACGAACGCTTCAACCTAGAAGAACAAAATTTGGTGAGCCAAGTGGGATTTGTGTACTTGTCATTAACACCAAGTATCATCAAGATTGCGTGAAAAAAAATATTTGCTGGTATTTCAGAAACTCGTTGTTTCTTAGAAGCTTGGCAACCCCTCTCAATGAATGTGCTTGTGCCCAGTCTGTGCCTAGGGCTATTTGAAGAGGAAACAAACCATAGAGACAAAACTGAGAACATTTTTATTTTCTCGAGTTTCAAAGAGCTACTACAAACCATGTTGGGTTTAGAGTTCCAAAATTCATATATCTATATAGGAGAGAACAGAGGGAAACCTAAAAATAAAAACTGCTCTTGTAAACGAACGCTTTAACCTAGAAGAGCAAAATTTGGTGAGCCAAGTGGGATTTGTGTAATTGTAATTACCACCAAGTATCATCAAGATTGGGTAAAAAAATATTTGCTGGTATTTCGGAAACCCGTAATTTTTTTTTGAGCTTCGCAAACCCTTTCAATGAAAGTGCTTTTCCACAGTCTCTGCTTAGGGCTACTTGAAGAGGAAACAAATCATAGAGACAAAACTGAGAACTCCTTTATTTTGTCAAGTTTCAAAGAGCTACTACAAACCATTTGGATTTAGAGTTCCAAATTCATCTATCTATATAGGAGAGAACAGAGGGAACCTAAAATATAAACTGCTACTGTAAACGAACGCTTCAACCTAGAAGAACAAAATTTGGTGAGCCAAGTGGGATTTGTGTACTTGTCATTAAAACCTAGTATCATCAAGATTGGGTGAAAAAATATTTGCTGGTATTTTGGAAAATCGTTATTTCATAGAAGCCTGGCAACCCCTCTCAATGAAAGTGCTTTTCCACAGTCTATGACTAGGGCTACTTGAAGAGGTAAGAAAACATAGAGACAAAACTGAGAACCTGCGAACTCATCATTTTGTCAAATTTCAAAGAGCTACTACAATGCATGTTGGATTTAGAGTTCCAAATTCATATATCTATATAAAAAAGATCAGAGTGAAACCTAAAAATAAAAACTGCTACTGTAAAAGAACGCTTCAACCTAGAAGAACACAATTTGGTGAGCCAAGTGGGATTTGTGTACTGATCATTACCACCACGTATCATCAAGATTGGGTGAAAAAATATTTGCTGGTATTTCGGAAACTCGTTATTTCTTAGAAGCTTGGCCACCCCTCTCAATGAATGTGCTTTTCCCCAGTCTGTACCTAGGGCTATTTGAAGAGGAAACAAACAATAGAACTGAGAACTTTTCTATTTTGTCACGTTTCAAAGAGCTACAACAAACCACGTTGGATTTAGAGTTCCAAATTCATCTATCGATATAGGAGAGAATTGAGGGAAACCTAAAAGTATAAACTGCTACTATAAACGAACGCTTCAACCTAGAAGAACAAAATTTGGTGAGCCAATTGGGAATTGTGTACTTGTCATTACTACCAGGTATCATCAAGACTGGGTGAAAAAATATTTGCTGGTATTTCGGAAACTCGTAATTTCTTGGAAGCTTGGCAACCCCTTTCAATGAAAGTGCTTTTCCACAGTTTCTGCTTAGGGCTACTTGAAGAGGAAACAAATCATAGAGACAAAACTGAGAACTACTTTATTTTGTCAAGTTTCAAAGAGCTACTACAAACCATGTTGGATTTAATGTTCCAAATTCATCTATCTATATGGGAGAGAACAGAGTGAAACCTAAAAATAAAAACTGCTACTGTAAACGAACGCTTCAACCTAGAAGAGCAAAATTTGGTGAGCCAAGTGGCATTTGTGTACTGATCATTACCACCACGTATCATCAAGATTGCGTGAAAAAATATTTGCTGGTATTTCGGAAAATCGTTATTTCTTAGAAGCCTGGCAACCACTCTCAATGAATGTGCTTTTCCCCAGTCTGTGCCTAGGGCCATTTGAAGAGGAAACAAACCATAGAGAAAAAACTGAGAACTTTTTTATTTCGTCAAGTTTAAAAGAGCTACTACAAACCATGTTGGATTTAGAGTTCCAAATTCATCTATCTATATAGGAGAGAGCAGAGTGAAAAGTAAAAACAAAAACTGCTACTGTAAACGAACGCTTCAACCTAGAAGAACAAAATTTGGTGAGCCAAGTGGGATTTGTGTACTTGTCATTACCACCAAGTATCATCATATTGGAGGAAAAAATATTTTCTGGTATTTCGGAAACCCGTAATTTCTTGGAAGCTTGGCAACCCCTTTCAATGGAAGTGCTTTTCCACAGTCTCTGCATGGGCTACTTGAAGAGAAAACAAATCATAGAGACAAAACTGAGAACTCCTTTATTTTTTAAAGTTTCAAAGAGCTACTACAAACCATGTTGGATTTAGAGTTCCAAATTCATCTAACTATATGGGAGAGAACAGAGTGAAACCTAAAAATAAAAACTGCTACTGTAAACGAACGATTCAACCAAGAAGAGCACAATTTGGTGATCCAAGTGACATTTGTGTACTGATCATTACCACCACGTATCATCCAGATTCGAAGAAAAAATATTTGCTGGTATTACGGAATCTGGTTATTTCTTAGGAGCTTGGCAACCCCTCTCAATGAATGTGCTTTTCCCCAGTCTGTGCCTAGGGCCATATGAAGAGGAAACAAACCATAGAGAAAAAACTGAGAACTTTTTTATTTTGTCAAGTTTAAAAGAGCTACTACAAACTATGTTGGATTTAGAGTTCCAAATTCATCTATCTATATAGGAGAGAACAGAGGGAAACCTAAAAATAAAAACTGCTACTGTAAACGACCGCTTCAACCTAGAAGAGCAAAATTTGGTGAGCCATGTGGGATTTGTGTACTTGTCATTACCACCAAGTATCATGAAGATTGGGTGAAAAAATATTTGCTGGTATTTCGCAAACCCATAATTTCTTGGGAGCTTGTCAAATCCTTTCAATGAAAGTGCTTTCCACAGTCTCTGCTTAGGGCTACTTGAAGAGGAAACAAATCATAGAGACAAAAGT
Source organism: Callospermophilus lateralis (assembly GCF_048772815.1). NCBI lineage: Eukaryota > Metazoa > Chordata > Mammalia > Rodentia > Sciuridae > Callospermophilus > Callospermophilus lateralis. The sequence continues at coordinate 19,762 of NW_027511043.1, read as the reverse complement.
GAGAACTCCTTTATTTTGTCAAGTTTCAAAGAGCTACTACAAACCATGTTGGATTTAGAGTTCCAAATTCATCTATCTATATAAAGAGAACAGAGGGAAACCTAAAAATAAAAACTGCTACTGTAAACGACCGCTTCAACCTAGAAGAGCAAAATTTGGTGAGCCATGTGGGATTTGTGTACTTGTCATTACCACCAAGTATCATGAAGATTGGGTGAAAAAATATTTGCTGGTATTTCGCAAACCCATAATTTCTTGGGAGCGTGTCAAATCCTTTCAATGAAAGTGCTTTCCACAGTCTCTGCTTAGGGCCATTTGAAGAGGAAACAAACCAAAGAGAAAAAACTGAGAACTTTTTTATTTTGTCTAGTTTAAAAGAGCTACTACAAACCATGTTGGATTTAGAGTTCCAAATTCATCTATCTATATAGGAGAGAGCAGAGTGAAAAGTAAAAACAAAAACTGCTACTGTAAACGAACGCTTCAACCTAGAAGAACAAAATTTGGTGAGCCAAGTGGGATTTGTGTACTTGTCATTACCACCAAGTATCATCATATTGGGGGAAAAATATTTTCTGGTATTTCGGAAACCCGTAATTTCTTGGAAGTTTGGCAACCCCTTTCAATGGAAGTGCTTTTCCACAGTCTCTGCATGGGCTACTTGAAGAGAAAACAAATCATAGAGACAAAACTGAGAACTCCTTTATTTTTTAAAGTTTCAAAGAGCTACTACTAACCATGTTGGATTTAGAGTTCCAAATTCATCTAACTATATGGGAGAGAACAGAGTGAAACCTAAAAATAAAAACTGCTACTGTAAACGAACGATTCAACCAAGAAGAGCACAATTTGGTGAGCCAAGTGACATTTGTGTACTGATCATTACCACCACGTATCATCCAGATTCGAAGAAAAAATATTTGCTGGTATTACGGAATCAGGTTATTTCTTAGAAGCTTGGCAACCCCTCTCAATGAATGTGCTTTTCCCCAGTCTGTGCCTAGGGCCATATGAAGAGGAAACAAACCATAGAGAAAAAACTGAGAACTTTTTTATTTTGTCAAGTTTAAAAGAGCTACTACAAACTATGTTGGATTTAGAGTTCCAAATTCATCTATCTATATAGGAGAGAACAGAGGGAAACCTAAAAATAAAAACTGCTACTGTAAACGACCGCTTCAACCTAGAAGAGCAAAATTTGGTGAGCCATGTGGGATTTGTGTACTTGTCATTACCACCAAGTATCATGAAGATTGGGTGAAAAAATATTTGCTGGTATTTCGCAAACCCATAATTTCTTGGGAGCTTGTCAAATCCTTTCAATGAAAGTGCTTTCCACAGTCTCTGCTTAGGGCTACTTGAAGAGGAAACAAATCATAGAGACAAAAGTGAGAACTCCTTTATTTTGTCAAGTTTCAAAGAGCTACTACAAACCATGTTGGATTTAGAGTTCCAAATTCATCTATCTATATAAAGAGAACAGAGTGAAACCTAAAAATTAAAAACTGCTACTATAAACGAACACTTCAACATAGAAGAACAAAATTTGGTGAGCCACGTGGGATTTGTGTACTTGTCATTAACACCACGTATCATCAAGATTGGGTGAAAAAATATTTGCTGGTATTTCGGAAAATCGTTATTTCTTAGAAGCCTGGCAACCCCTCTCAATGAAAGTGCTTTTGCACTGTCTGTGCCTAGGGCTACTTGAAGAGGAAACAAAATATAGGACAAAACTGAGAACTCCTTCATTTTCTCAAGTTTCAAAGAGCTACTACAAACCATGTTGGATTTAGTGTTCCAAATTCATCTATCTATATAAAGAGAACAGAGTTAAACCTAAAAATTAAAAACTGCTACTATAAACGAACACTTCAACCTAGAAGAACACAATTTGGTGAGCCAAGTGGTATTTGTGTACTGATCATTACCACCACGTATCATCAGGATTGGGTGAAAAAATATTTGTTGGTATTTCAGTAACTCGTTATTTCTAAGAAGTTTCGCAACCCCTCTCAATGAATGTACTTTTCCCCAGTTGTGCCTAGGTCTATTTGAAGAGGAAACAAACCATAGAGACAAAACTAAGAACATTTTATTTTGTCAAGTTTCAAAGAGCTACTACAAACCTTGTTGGATTTAGAGTTCCAAATTCATCTATCTATATGGGAGAGAACAGAAGGAAACCTAAAAATGAAAACTGCTTTTGTAAACGAACGCTTCAAAGTAGAAGAGCAAAATTTGGTGAGCCAAGTGGGATTTGTGTACTTGTAATTACCACGAAGTATTATCAAGATTGGGAGAAAAAATATTTCCTGGTATTTCGGAAACCCGTAATTTTTTGTTAGCTTGGGAAACCCTTTCAATGAAAGTTCTTTTCCACAGTCTCTGCTTAGGGCTACTTGAAGAGGAAACAAATCATAGAGATAAAACTGAGAACTCCTTTATTTTGTCTAGTTTCAAAGAGCTACTATAAACCATGTTGGATTTAGAGTTCCAAATTCATCTATCTATATAGGAGAGAACAGAGGGACACCTAAAAATATAAACTGCAACTGTAAACGAGCGCTTCAACTTAGAAGAACCAAACTTGGTGAGTCAAGTGGTATTTGTGTACTGATCATTACCACCAGTATCATCAAGATTGGGTAAAAAAATAGTTGCTGGTATTTTTTAAAGTCGTTATTTCTTAGAAGCTTGGCAACAACTCTCAATGAAAGTGCTTTTCCACAGTCTGTTCCTAGGGCTACTTGAAGACGAAACAAACCATAGAGACAAAACTGAGAACTCTTTTATTTTGTCAAGTTTCAAAGACCTACTACAAACCATGTTTAATTTAGAGTTCCAAATTCATCTATCTATATAAGAGAGAACAGAGTGAAACGTAAATATAAAAATTGCTACTGTAGACGAACGCTTCAACCTAGAAGAACAAAGTTTTTTGAGCCAAGTGAGATTTGTGTATTGATTATTACCACCAAGTATCATCAAGATTGGTTGAAAAAATATTTGCTGGTATTTCGGAAACTCGTTATTTCTTAGAAGTTTGGGAAACCCTCTCAATGAAAGAGCTTTTCCACAGTCTGTGCCTAGGGCTACTTGAAGAGGAAACAAACCATAGAGACAAAAATGAGAACTCCTTTATTTTGTCAAGTTTCAAAGTGGTACTAGAAACCATGTTGGATTTAGAGTTCCAAATTCATCTATCTATATAGGAGAGAACAGAGTGAAACCTAAAAATAAAAACTGCTACTGTAAACGAACGCGTCAACCTAGAAGAACAAAATTTGGTGAGCCAAGTGGGATTTGTGTACTTCTCAATACCACCACGTATCATCAAGATTGCGTGAAACAGTATTTGCTGGTATTTCGGAAACTAGTAATTTCTTGGAAGCTTTGCAACTACTTTAAATGAAAGTTCTTTTCCACAGTCTCTGCTTAGGGCTACTTGAAGAGAAAACAAATCATACAGACAAAACTGAGAACTCCTTTATTTTCTCAAGTTTCAAAGAGCTACTACAAACCATGTTGGATTTGGAGTTCCAAATTCATCTATCTATATAAAAAAGAACAGAGTGTAACCTAAAAATAAAAACTGCTACTGTAAACGAACGCTTCAACCTAGAAGAATAAAATTTGGTGAGCCAAGTGGGATTTGTGTACTTGTCATTACCACCAAGTATCATCAAGATTGCGTGAAACAGTATTTGCTGGTATTTCGGAAACCCGTAATTTCTTGGAAGTTGGCAACCCCTTTCAATGGAAGTGCTTTTCCACAGTCTCTGTCTGGGCTAATTGAAGAGGAAACGAATCATAGAGACAAAACTGAGCACTACTTTTTTGTCAAGTTTCAAAGAGCTACTACAAACCATGTTGGATTTAGAGTTCCAAATTCATCTATCTATATAGGAGAGAACAGAGAGAAACCTAAAAATAAAAAATGCTACTGTAAACGAACGCTTCAACCTAGAAGAACAAAATTTGGTTAGCCAAGTGGGATTTGTGAACTTGTCATTACCACCAAGTATCATCAAGATTGGGTGAAAAAATATTTGCTGGTATTTCTCAAACCCGTAATTTATTGGGAGCTTGGGAGAGCCTTTCAATGAAAAGTGCTTTTCCACAGTCTCTGCTTAGGGCTACTTGAAGAGGAAACAAATCATAGAGACAAAACTGAGAACTCCTTTATTTTGTCAAGTTTCAAAGAGCTACTACAAACGATATTGGATTTAGAGTTCCAAATTCATCTATCTATATAGGACAGAACAGAGGGAAACCTAAAAATATAAACTGCTACTGTAAACGAACGCTTCAACCTAGAAGAACACTATTTGGTGAGCCAATTGGGATTTGTGTACTGATCATTACCAAAACGTATCATCAAGATTGCGTGAAAAAATATTTAATGGTATTTCAGAAACTCGTTATTTCTTAGAAGCTTTCAACCCCTCTCAATGAATGTGCTTTTCCCCAGTCTGTGCCAAGGCTATTTGAAGAGGAAACAAACCATAGAGACAAAACTGAGAACATTTTTATTTTGTCAAGTTTCAAAGAGCTACTACAAACCCTGTTGGATTTAGAGTTCCAAATTTATCTATCTATATGGGAGAGAACAGAGGGAAACCTAAAAATGAAAACTGCTCTTGTAAACGAACGCTTCAAAGTAGAAGAGCAAAATTTGGTGAGACAAGTGGCATTTGTGTACTTGTAATTACCACCAAGTATCATCAAGATTGGGTGAAAAAATATTTCCTGGTATTTCGGAAACCCGTAATTTTTTGTTAGCTTTGGAAACCCTTTCAATGAAAGTGCTTTTTCACAGTCTCTGCTTAGGGCTACTTGAAGAGGAAACAAATCATAGAGATAAAAACTGAGAACTCCTTTATTTTGTCAAGTTTCAAAGAGCTACTACAAAACCATGTTGGATTTAGAGTTCCAAATTCATCTATCTATATAGGAGAGAACAGAGGGACACCTAAAAATATAAACTGCAACTGTAAACGAACGCTTCAACGTAGAAGAACCAAACTTGGTGAGTCAAGTAGGATTTGTGTACTGATCATTACCACCATGTATCATCAAGATTGGGTAAAAATATTTGCTGGTGTTTCGGAAATTCGTTATTTCGTAGAAGCTTGGCAACCCCTCGCATTGAAAGTGCTCTTCCACACTTTGTGCATATGGCTACTTGAAGAGGAAACAAACCTTAGCGATAAAACTGAGAACTCCTTTATTTTCTCAAGTTACAAACAGGTACTACGAACTATGTTGGATTTAGACTTCCCAATTCATCTATCTATATAAGAGAGAACAGAGTGAAACCTAAATATAAAAACTGCTACTGTAGACGAACGCTTAAACTTAGAAGAACCAAATTTGGTTGGCCCTGTGGGATTTGTGTACTGATCATTACCACCAAGTATCATCAAGATTGGGTGAAAAAATATTTGCTGGTATTTCGGAAACTCGTTATTCCTTGGAAGCTTGGCAACCCCTTTCAATGAAAGTGAATTTCCACAGTCTGTGCCTAGGGCTACTTGAAGAGGAAACAAACCATAGAGACAATACTCAGACTCCTGTATTTTGTCAAGTTTCAAAGAACTACTACAAACCATGTTGGATTTAGAGTTCCAAATTCATCTATCAATATAGAAGATAACAGAGTGAAACCTAAATATAAAAACTGCTACTATAGACGAACGCTTCACCTTGAAGAACAAAATTTGGTGAGCCAAGGGGGATTGGTGTACCGACGACTACCCCCAAGTACCATCAAGATTGGGTGAAAAAATATTTGCCAGTATTTCAGAAACTCGTTATTTCTTAGAAGCTTGGCAACCCCTCTCAATGAAAGTGCTTTTCCACAGTCTCTGCTTAGGGCTACTTGAAGAGGAAACAAATCATAGAGACAAAACTGAGAACTACTTTTTTTGTCAAGTTTCAAAGCGCTACTACAAACGATGTTGGATTTAGAGTTCCAAATTCATCTATCTATATAGTAGAGAACAAAGTGAAACCTAAAAATAAAAACTGCTACTCTAAACGAACGCTTCAACCTAGAAGAACAAAATTTGGTGAGTCAAGTGGGATTTGTGTACGTGTCATTATCACCACGTATCATCAGATTGGGTGAAAAAGTGTTTGCTGGTATTTCGGAAACTCGTAATTTCTTGGAAGCTAGGGAACTCCTTTCAATGAAAGTGCTTTTCAACAGTCTCTGCTTATGGCTACTTGAAGAGAAAACAAATCATAGAGACAAAACAGAGAACTCCTTATTTTATCAATTTTCAAAGAGCTGCTGCAAACCATGTTGGATTTACTGTTCCAAATTCATCTATCGATATAGGAGAGAAGAGAGTGAAACCTAAATATAAAAACTGCTACTGTAGACGAACGCTTCAACCTAGAAGAACAAAATTTGTTGAGCCAAGTGCGATTTGTGGACTTATCATTACCACCAAGTAACATCAAGATTGGGTGAAAAAATATTTGCTGGTATTTTGGAAACTCGTTATATCTTGTAAGCTTGGCAACCCCTTTCAATGAAAGTGCATTTCCTCAGTCTGTGCATAGGGCTACTTGAAGAGGAAAAAAAACCATAGAGACAAAACTGAGAACTCCTTTATTTTGTCAAGTTTCAAACAGCTACTACAAACGCTGTTGAATTTAGAGTTCCAAATTCATCTATCTATATATGAGAGAACAGAGTGAAACCAAAATATAAAAACTGCTACTGCAGATGAACACTTAAGCCTAGAAGAAGAAAATTTGGTGGGCCAAGTGGGATTTGTATACTGATCATTACCACCAAGCATCATCAAGATTGGGTGAAAAAATATTTGCTTTATTTTGGAAACTCTTTATTTCTTAGAAGCTAGGCAACCCCTCTCAATGAAAGTGCTTTTCCACAGTCTGTGCCTAGGGCTACTTGAAGAGGTAACAATCCATAGAGAGAAAACTGAGAACTCCTTTATTTGTCAAGTTTCAAAGAGCTACTTCAAACCATGTTGGATTAAGAGTTCCAAATTCACCTATCTATATAGGAGAGAACGAAGTGAAACCTAAACATAAAAACTGCTACTCTAAACGAACGCTTCAACCTAGAAGAACAAAATTTGGTGAGCCAAGTGGGATTTGTGTACTGATCATTACCACCAAGTATCATCAAGATTGGGTGAAAAAATAGTTGCTGCTATTTCGGAAACTCGTTATTTCTTAGAAGCTTGGCAACCCCTCTCAATGAAAATGCTTTTCCACATTCTGTGTCTAGGGCTACTTGAAGAGGTAACAAACCATAGAGACAACTGAGATCTCCTTTATTTTGTCAGGTTTCAAAGAGCTACTACAAACCATGTTGGATTTAGAGTTCCAAATTAATCTATCTATATATTAGAGAACAGAGGGAAACCTAACAATATAAACTGCTACTGTAAACTAACGCTTCAACCTAGAAGAACAAAATTTGGTGAATCAAGTGGGATTTCTGTATCGATCATTAGCACCAAGTATCATCAAGATTGGGTGAAAAAATATTTGCTGATATTTCGGAAATTCGTTATTTCTTGGAAGCTTGGCAACCCTTTCAATGAAAGTGCTTTTCCACAGTCTGTTCCTAGGGCTACTTGAAGAGGAAACAAACCATAGTGGCAATACTGAGAACGACTTTATTTTGTCAAATTTCAAAAAGCTACTACAAACCATGTTGGATTAATAGTTCCATATTCATCTATCAATATAAGAGAGAACAAAGTGAAACCTAAAAACAAAAACTGCTACTGTAAACGAATGCTTCAACCTAGAAGAACAAAATTTGGTGAGCCAAGTGGGATTTGTGTACTCGTCATTACCACCACGTATCATCAAGATTGGGTGAAACAGTATTTGCTGGTATTTCGGAAACTCGTAATTTCTTGGAAGCTTGGCAACTCCTTTCAATGAAAGTGCTTTTCCACAGACTCTGCTTAGGTCTACTTGAAGAGAAACAAATCATAGAGACAAAACTGGGAACTACTTTTTATTGTCGAGTTTCAAAGAGCTACTACAAACCATGTTGGATTTAGAGTTCCAAATTCATCTATCTATATAGGAGAGAACAGAGTGAAACCTAAAAATAAAAACTGCTACTGTAAGCGATCGCTTCAACCTAGAAGAATACAGTTTGGTGAGCCAAGTGGGATTTGTGTACTGATCATTACCACCACGTATCATCAAGATTGCGTGAAAAAATTTGCTGGTATTTCGGAAACTCGTTATTTCTCAGAAGCTTGGCAACCCCTCTAAATGAAAGTGCTTTGCCACAGTCTGTGCCTAGTGCTACTTGAAGAAGAAACAATGCATAAAGACAAAACTGAGAACTCCTTTATTTTGTCAAGTTTCAAAGAGCTACTACAAACCATGTTGGATTTAGTGTTCCAAATTCATCCATCTATATAGGAGAGAACAGAGTGAAACCTAAAATTAAAAACTGCTACTGTAAACGAACGCTTCAACCTAGAAGAACAAAATTTGGTGAGCCAAGTGGGATTTTTGTACTAATCATTACCACCACGTATCATCAAGATTGGGTGAAAAAATAGTTGCTGCTATTTCGGAAACTCGTTATTTCTTAGAAGCTTGGCAACCCCTCTCAATGAAAATGCTTTTCCACATTCTGTGTCTAGGGCTACTTGAAGAGGTAACAAACCATAGAGACAACTGAGATCTCCTTTATTTTGTCAGGTTTCAAAGAGCTACTACAAACCATGTTGGATTTAGAGTTCCAAATTAATCTATCTATATAGGAGAGAACAGAGGGAAACCTAAAAATAAAAACTGCTACTGTAAACTAACGCTTCAACCTAGATGAACAAAATTTGGTGAATCAAGTGGGATTTCTGTATCGATCATTAGCACCAAGTATCATCAAGATTGGGTGAAAAAATATTTGCTGATATTTTGGAAACTCGTTATTTCTTGGAAGCTTGGCAACCCCTTTCAATGAAAGTGCTTTTCCACAGTCTGTTCCTAGGGCTACTTGAGGAGGAAACAAACCATAGAGGCAATACTGAGAACGACTTTATTTTGTCAAATTTCAAAAAGCTACTGCAAACCATGTTGGATTAAGAGTTCCATATTCATCTATCAATATAAGAGAGAACAAAGTGAAACCTAAAAACAAAAACTGCTACTGTAAACGAATGCTTCAACCTAGAAGAACAAAATTTGGTGAGCCAAGTGGGATTTGTGTACTCGTCATTACCACCACGTATCATCAAGATTGGGTGAAACAGTATTTGCTGGTATTTCGGAAACTCGTAATTTCTTGGAAGCTTGGCAACTCCTTTCAATGAAAGTGCTTTTCCACAGTCTCTGCTTAGGTCTACTTGAAGAGAAAACAAATCATAGAGACAAAACTGGGAACTACTTTTTATTGTCGAGTTTCAAAGAGCTACTACAAACCATGTTGGATTTAGAGTTCCAAATTCATCTATCTATATAGGAGAGAACAGAGTGAAACCTAAAAATAAAAACTGCTACTGTAAACGAACGCTTCAACCTAGAAGAATACAGTTTGGTGAGCCAAGTGGGATTTGTGTACTGATCATTACCACCACGTATCATCAAGATTGCGTGAAAAAATATTTGCTGGTATTTCGGAAACTCGTTATTTCTTAGAATTGGCAACCCCTCTAAATGAAAGTGCTTTGCCACAGTCTGTGCCTAGTGCTACTTGAAGAAGAAACAATGCATAAACACAAAACTGAGAACTCCTTTATTTTGTAAAGTTTCAAAGAGCTACTACAAACCATGTTGGATTTAGAGTTCCAAATTCATCTATCTATATAGGAGAGAACAGAGGGAAACCTAAAAATATAAACTGCTACTGTAGACTAACGCTTCAACCTAGAAGAACAAAATTTGGTGAGTCAAGTGGGATTTGTGTACCGATCATTACCAGCAAGTATCATCAAGATTGGGTGAAAAAATATTTGCTGGTATTTCGGAAACTCGTTATTTCTTTTAAGCTTGGCAACCCCTTTAAATGAACGTGCTTTTCCACAGTCTTTGCCTAGGGCTACTTGAAGAGGAAACAAACAATAGAGACAATACTGAGAACGACTTTATTTTGTCAATTTTCAAAGAGCTACTACAAACCATGTTGGATTTATAGTTCCAAATTCATCTATCTATATAGGAGAGAACAAAGTGAAACCTAAAAATAAAAACTGCTACTGTAAACGAACGCTTCAACCTAGAAGAACAAAATTTGGTGAGCCAAGTGGGATTTGTGTACTGATCATTACCACCACGTATCATCAAGATTGCGTGAAAAAATGTTTGCTGGTATTTCAGAAAATCGTTTTTTCTTAGAAGCTTGGCACCCCCTCTCAATGAAAGTGCTTTTCCACAGTCTGTGCCTAGGGCTACTTGAAGAAGAAACGAACCATAGAGACAAAACTGAGAACTCCTTTATTTTATGAAGTTTCAAAGAGGTACTACAAACCATGTTGAATTTAGAGTTCCAAATTCATCTATCATTATAGGAGAGACATGAGAGAAACCTAAGAATAAAAACTGCTATTGTAAACGAACGCTTCAAACTAGAAGAACTAAATTTGGTGAGCCAAGTGGGATTTGTGTACTTGTCAAGCATCATCAAGACTGGGTGAAAAAATATTTGCTGGTATTTCGGAAACTCGTTATTTCTTAGAAGCCTGGCAACCCCTTAAAATGAACGTGCTCTTCCACAGTTTGTGCCTAGGGCTACTGGAATAGGAAACAAACCATAGAGACAAAACTGAGAACTCCTTAATTTTCTCAAGTTTCAAAGAACTACTACAAACCATGTTGGATTTAGAATTCCAAATTCATCTATCTATATAGGAGAGAACAGAGTGTAACATAAAAATAAAAACTGCTACTGTAAACGAACGCTTCAACCTAGAAAAAAAAAATTTGGTGAGCCAAGTGTGATTTGTGTACTTGTCATTACCACCACGTATAATCAAGATTGGGTTAAACAGTATTTGCTGGTATTTCAGAAACTCATAATTTCTTGGAAGCTTGGCAACTCCATTCAATGAAAGTGCTTTTCCACAGTCTCTGCTTAGGGCTACTTGAAGAGAAAACAAATCATAGAGACAAAAGGGGAACTACTTTTTTTTGTCAAGTTTCAAAGCGCTACTACAAACCATGCTGGATTTAGAGTTTCAAATTCAGCTATCTATATATGAGAGAACAGAGGGAAACCTAAAAATATAAACTGCTACTGTAAAGGTACACTTCAACCTAGAACAACGCAATTCGGTGAGCTAATTGAGATGTGTGTACTGATGATTACCTCCACGTATCATCAAGATTGGGTGAAAAAATATTTGTTGTTATTTTGACAACTCATTATTTCTTAGAAGCTTGGCAACCCCTCTCAATGAAAGTGCTTTTCCACAGTCTGGGCCTAGGGCTACTTGAATAGGAAACAAACCATAGAGACAAAACTGACAACTTTTTCATTTTGTCAAGTTTCAAAGAGCTACTACAAACCATGTTGGATTTAGAGTTCCAAATTCATGTATCTATATAAAAGAGAACAGAGTGAAACCTAAAAATAAAAACTGCTATTGTAAACAAACGCTTCAACCTAGAAGAACAAAATTTGGTGAGCCAAGTGGTATTTGTGTACTGATCATTATCACGAAGTATCATCAAGATTGGGTTAAAAAAATATTTGCTGGTATTTCTGAAACTTGTTTTTTCTTAGAAGCTTGGGAAACCCTCTCAATGAAAGTGCTTTTCCACAGTCTGTACCTAGGGCTACTTGAAGAGGAAACAAATCATAGAGACAAAACTGAGAACTCCTTTATTTTGTCAAGTTTCAAAGAGCTACTACAAACCATGTTGTATTTAGAGTTCCAAATTCATCGATCTATATAGGAGAGAACAGAGGAACACCTAAAAATATAAACTGCTACTGTAAACGAACGCTTCAACCTAGAAGAACCAAATTTGGTGAGTCAAGTGGGATTTGTGTACTGATCATTACCACCATTATCATCAAGATTGGGTGAAAAAATATTTGCTGATATTTTGGAAAATCGTTATTTCTTAGAAGCTTGGCAACAACTCTCAATGAAAGTGCTTTTCCACAGTCTCTGCTTAGGGCTACTTGAAGAGGAAACAAATCAAAGAGACAAAATTGAGAACTCCTTTATTTTGTCAAGTTTCAAAGAGCTACTACAAACCATGTTGCATTTAGAGTTCCAAATTCATCTATCTATATAGGAGAGAAGAGAGGAAAACCTAAAAATAAAAACTGCCACTGTAAACGAACGATTCACCTAGAAGAACAAAATTTGGTGAGCCAAGTGGGATTTTTGTACTTGTCATTAACACCAAGTATCATCAAGATTGGGTGAAAAAATATTTGCTGGTATTTCGGAAACTCGTAATGTCTTGGAAGCTTGGCAACCCCTTTAAATGAAAGTGCTTTTCCACAGTCTCTGCTTAGGGCTTCTTGAAGAGGAAACAAATCAAAGAGACAAAATTGAGAACTCCTTTATTTTGTCAAGTTTCAAAGAGCTACTACAAACCATGTTGCATTTAGAGTTCCAAATTCATCTATCTATATAGGAGAGAACAGAGGGAGACCTAAAAATATAAACTGCTACTGTAAACGAACGCTTCAACCTAGAAGAGCAAAATTTGGTGAGCCAAGTGGGATTTGTGTATTTGTAATTACCACCAAGTATCATTAAGATTGGGTGAAAAAATATTTGCTGGTATTTCAGAAACCCGTAATTTTTTGGGAAGTTGGCAAACACTTTAAATGAAAGTGCTTTTCCCCAGTTTCTCCTTAGGGCTACTTGAAGAGGAAACAAATCATCGAGACAAAACTGAGAACTCCTTTATTTTGTCAAGTTTCAAAGAGCTACTACAAATCATGTTGGATTTAGAGTTCCAAATTCATCTATCTATATAGGAGAGAACAGAGGGAAACCTAAAAATAAAAAGTGCTACTGTAAACGAACCCTTCAACCTAGAAGAACAAAATTTGGTGAGCCTAGTGGCATTTGTGTACTGATCATTACCACCACGTATCATCAAGATTGGGTGAAAAAATATTTGCTGGTATTTCGGAACCTCGTTATTTCTTAGAAGCTTGGTAACACCTTTCAATGAAAGTGCTTTTCTACAGTTTGTGCCTAGGGCTATGTGAAGAGGAAACAAACCATAGAGACAATACTGAGAACTCCTTTATTTTGTCATGTTTCAAAGAGCTACTACAAACCATATTGGATTTAGAGTTCCAAATTCTTCTATCTATATGGGAGAGAACAGAGTGAAACCTAAAAATAAAAACTGCTACTGTAAACGAACGCTTCAACCTAGAAGAACACAATTTGGTGAGCCAAGTGGCATTTGTGTACTGATCATTACCACCGCATATCTTCAAGATTGGGTGAAAAAATATTTGCTGGTATTTCGGAAACTCGTTATTTCTTAGAAGCTTGGCAACCCCTCTCAATGAATGTGCTTTTCCCCAGTCTGTGCCTAGGGCTATTTGAAAAGGAAACAAACCTTAGAGACAAAACTTAGAACTTTTTTATTTTGTCAAGTTTCAAAGAGCTACTACAAACCATGTTTGATTTAGAGTTCCAAATTCATCTATCTTTATAGGAGAGAACAGTGTGAAACCTAAAAATAAAAACTGCTACTGTAAACGAACGCTTCAACCTAGAAGAGCAAAATTTGGTGAGCCAAGTGGGATTTGTGTACTTTTCATTACCACTAAGTATCATCATGATTGGTTGAAAAAATATTTGCTGGTATTTTGGAAACCCGTAATTTCTTGGGAGCTTGGCAAACCCTTTCAATGAAAGTGCTTTTCCACAGTCTCTGCCTAGGGCTACATAAAGAGGAAAAAATCATAGAGACAAAACTGAGAACTCCTTTATTTTCTCAAGTTTCAAAGAGCTACTACAAACCATGTTGGATTTAGAGTTCCAAATTCAGCTATTTATATAGGAGAGAACAGAGGGAACCCTAAAAATATAAACTGCTACTGTAAACGAACGCTTCAACCTAGAAGAACAAAATGTGGTGAGCTTAGTGGGATTTGTGTACTTGTCATTACAACCAAGTATCATCAAGATTGGGTGAAAAAATATTTGCTGGTATATCGGAAACTCGTTATTTCTTAGAAGCCTGGCAACCCCTCCCAATGAAAGTGCTTTTCAACAGTCTGTGCCTAGGACTACTTGAAGAGGCAACAAAACATAGAGGCAAAACAGAGAACTCCTTCATTTTGTCAAGTTTCAAAGAGCTACTACAAAACATGTTGGATTTAGAGTTCTGAATTCATCTATCTATATAAAAGAGAACAGAGTGAAACCAAAAAATAAAAACAGCTACTGTAAACGAATGCTTCATCCTAGAAGAACAAAATTTGGTGTGCTTAGTGGCATTTGTATACTGATCATTACCACCACGTATCATCAAGATTGGGTGAAAAAATATTTGCTGGTATTTCGGAAACTCCTTATTTCTTAGAAGCTTGGGAAACCCTATAATGAAAGTGCTTTTCCACAGTCTGTGCCTACGGCTACTTGAAGAGAAAACAAACAACAGAGACAAAACTGAGGTCTCCTTTATTTTATGAAGTTTCAAAGAGGTTCTACAATCCATGTTGGATTTAGAGTTCCAAATTAATCTATCTATATAGGAGAGAACTGAGTGAAACCTAAAAATAAAAACTGCTACTGTAAACGAACGCTTCAGCCTCGAAGAACAAAATTTGGTGAGCCAACTGGGATTTGTAACCGTGTCAGTAACACCAAGTATCATCAAGATTGGGTGAAAAACTGTTGGCTGGTAATTCGGAAACTCGTAATTTCTTGGAAGCTTGGCAACCCCTTTAAATGAATGTGCTTTTCCACAGTCTCTGCTTAGGTATACTTGAATAGGAAACAAATCAGAGAGACAAAACTGAGAACTCCTTTATATTCTCAAGTTTCAAAGAGCTACTACAAACCATGTTGGATTTAGAGTTCCAAATTCATCTATTTATATAGGAGAGACACCTAAAAATATAAACTGCTACTGTAAACGAACGCTTCAACCTAGAAGAACCAAATTTTGAGTCAAGTGTGATTTGTGTACTGATCATTACCACCAGTATATTCAAGATTGGTTGAAAAAATATTTGCTGGTATTTTGGAAACTTGATATTTCTTAGAAGCTTGGCAAACCCTTTCAATGAAAGTGGTTTTCCCCAGTTTCTCCTTAGGGTTACTTGAAGAGGAAACAAATCATAGAGACAAAACTGAGAACTCCTCAATTTTGTCAAGTTTCAAAGATCTACTACAAACCATGTTGGATTTAGAGTTCCAAATTCATCTATCTATATAGGAGAGAACAGAGGGAAACCTAAAAATAAAAACTGCTACTGTAAACGAACGCTTCAACCTAGAAGAACAAAACTTGGTGAGCCAAGTGGGATTTGTGTCCTGATCATTACCACCAAGTATCATCAAGATTGGGTGAAAAAATATTTGCTGGTAATTCGAAACTCGTAATTTCTTGGAAGCTTGGCAACTACTTTCTATAAAAGTGCTTTTCCACAGTCTCTGGTTAGGGCTACTTGAAGAAGAAACAAAACATAGAGACAAAACTGAGAACATTTTTATTTTGTCACGTTTCAAAGATCTGTTACAAACCATGTTGGATTTAGAGTTCCAAATTCATCTATCTATAAAGGATAGAACAGAGGGAAACCTAAAAATATAAACTGGTCTTGTAAACGAACGCTTCAACCTAGAAGAGCAAAATTTGGTGAGCCAAGTGGGAATTGTGTATTTGTAATTATCACCAAGTATCATCAAGATTGGGTGAAAAAATATTTGCTGGTATTTCGGAAACCCGTAATTTTTTGGGAGCTTGGCAAACCCTTTCAATGAAAGTGCTTTTCCCCAGTTTCTCCTTAGGGCTACTTGAAGAGGAAAAAAATGATAGAGACAAATTGAGAACTCCTATATTTTGTCAAGTTTCAAAGAGCTACTACAAACTATGTTGGATTTAGAGTTCCAAATTCATCTATCTATATAGGAGAGAACAGAGGGAAACCTGAAAATAAAAACTGCTACTGTAAACGAACGCTTCAACCTAGAAGAACAAAATTTGCTGAGCCAAGTGGGATTTGTGAACTGATCATTACCACCAAGTATCATCAAGATTGGGTGAAAAAATATTTGCTGGTATTTCGGAAACTCGTTATTTCTTAGAAGCTTGGCAACCCCTTTCAATGAAAGTGCTATTCTACACTTTGTGCCTAGGGCAAGTTGAAGAGGAAAGAAACCATAGAGACAAAACTGAGAACTCCTTTATTTCGTCAAGTTTCAAAAAGCTACTACAAACCATATTGGATTTAGAGTTCCAAATTCATCTATCTATATGGGAGAGAACAGAGTGAAACCTAAAAATAAAAACTGCTACTGTAAACGAACGCTTCAACCTAGAAGAACACAATTTGGTGAGCCAAGTGGCATTTGTGTACTGATCATTACCACCACATATCATCAAGATTGGGTGAAAAAATATTTGCTGGTATTTCGGAAACTCGTTATTTCTTAGAAGCTTGGTAACCCCTTTCAGTGAAAGTGCTTTTCTACACTTTGTGCCTAGGGCTATGTGAAGAGGAAACAAACCATAGAGACAATACTGAGAACTCCTTTATTTTGTCATGTTTCAAAGAGCTACTACAAACCATACTGGATTTAGAGTTCCAAATTCATCTATCTATATGGGAGAGAACAGAGTGAAACCTAAAAATAAAAACTGCTACTCTAAACGAACGCTTCAACCTAGAAGAACACAATTTGGTGAGCCAAGTGGCATTTGTGTACTGATCATTACCACCGCGTATCATCAAGATTGGGTGAAAAAATATTTGCTGGTATTTCGGAAACTCGTTATTTGTTAGAAGCTTGGCAACCCCTCTCAATGAATGTGCTTTTCCCCAGTCTGTGCCTAGGGCTATTTGAAGAGGAAACAAACAATAGAGACAAAACTGAGAACTTTTTTATTTTGTCAAGTTTCAAAGAGCGACTACAAACCCTGTTGGATTTAGAGATCCAAATTCATCTATATATATAGGAGAGAACAGAGGGAGACCTAAAAATATAAACTGCTACTGTAAACGAACGCTTCAAACTAGAAGAGTACAATTTGGTGAGCCAAGTGGGATTTGTGTATTTGTAATTACCACCAAGTATCATCAAGATTAGGTAAAAAAATATTTGCTCGTATTTCAGAAACCCGTAATTTTTTGGGAGCTTGGCAAACCCTTTCAATGAAAGTGGTTTTCCCCAGTTTCTCCTTAGGGTTACTTGAAGAGGAAACAAATCATAGAGACAAAACTGAGAACTCCTTAATTTTGTCAAGTTTCAAAGAGCTACTACAAACCATGTTGGATTTAGAGTTCCAAATTCATCTATCTATATAGGAGAGAACAGAGGGAAACCTAAAAATAAAAACTGCTACTGTAAACGAACGCTTCAACCTAGAAGAACAAAACTTGGTGAGCCAAGTGGGATTTGTGTCCTGATCATTACCACCAAGTATCATCAAGATTGGGTGAAAAAATATTTGCTGGTAATTCGAAACTCGTAATTTCTTGGAAGCTTTGCAACTACTTTCTATAAAAGTGCTTTTCCACAGTCTCTGGTTAGGGCTACTTGAAGAAGAAACAAAACATAGAGACAAAACTGAGAACATTTTTATTTTGTCAAGTTTCAAAGATCTGTTACAAACCATGTTGGATTTAGAGTTCCAAATTCATCTATCTATAAAGGATAGAACAGAGGGAAACCTAAAAATATAAACTGCTCTTGTAAACGAACGCTTCAACCTAGAAGAGCAAAATTTGGTGAGCCAAGTGGGAATTGTGTATTTGTAATTATCACCAAGTATCATCAAGATTGGGTGAAAAAATATTTGCTGGTATTTCGGAAACCCGTAATTTTTTGGGAGCTTGGCAAACCCTTTCAATGAAAGTGCTTTTCCCCAGTTTCTCCTTAGGGCTACTTGAAGAGGAAAAAAATGATAGAGACAAATTGAGAACTCCTATATTTTGTCAAGTTTCAAAGAGCTACTACAAACTATGTTGGATTTAGAGTTCCAAATTCATCTATCTATATAGGAGAGAACAGAGGGAAACCTGAAAATAAAAACTGCTACTGTAAACGAACGCTTCAACCTAGAAGAACAAAATTTGCTGAGCCAAGTGGGATTTGTGAACTGATCATTACCACCAAGTATCATCAAGATTGGGTGAAAAAATATTTGCTGGTATTTCGGAAACTCGTTATTTCTTAGAAGCTTGGCAACCCCTTTCAATGAAAGTGCTATTCTACACTTTGTGCCTAGGGCAAGTTGAAGAGGAAAGAAACCATAGAGACAAAACTGAGAACTCCTTTATTTGGTCAAGTTTCAAAAAGCTACTACAAACCATATTGGATTTAGAGTTCCAAATTCATCTATCTATATGGGAGAGAACAGAGTGAAACCTAAAAATAAAAACTGCTACTGTAAACGAACGCTTCAACCTAGAAGAACACAATTTGGTGAGCCAAGTGGCATTTGTGTACTGATCATTACCACCACATATCATCAAGATTGGGTGAAAAAATATTTGCTGGTATTTCGGAAACTCGTTATTTCTTAGAAGCTTGGTAACCCCTTTCAGTGAAAGTGCTTTTCTACACTTTGTGCCTAGGGCTATGTGAAGAGGAAACAAACCATAGAGACAATACTGAGAACTCCTTTATTTTGTCATGTTTCAAAGAGCTACTACAAACCATACTGGATTTAGAGTTCCAAATTCATCCATCTATATGGGAGAGAACAGAGTGAAACCTAGAAATAAAAACTGCTACTCTAAACGAACGCTTCAACCTAGAAGAACACAATTTGGTGAGCCAAGTGGCATTTGTGTACTGATCATTACCACCGCGTATCATCAAGATTGGGTGAAAAAATATTTGCTGGTATTTCGGAAACTCGTTATTTGTTAGAAGCTTGGCAACCCCTCTCAATGAATGTGCTTTTCCCCAGTCTGTGCCTAGGGCTATTTGAAGAGGAAACAAACAATAGAGACAAAACTGAGAACTTTTTTATTTTGTCAAGTTTCAAAGAGCGACTACAAACCCTGTTGGATTTAGAGATCCAAATTCATCTATATATATAGGAGAGAACAGAGGGAGACCTAAAAATATAAACTGCTACTGTAAACGAATGCTTCAAACTAGAAGAGTACAATTTGGTGAGCCAAGTGGGATTTGTGTATTTGTAATTACCACCAAGTATCATCAAGATTGGGTAAAAAAATATTTGCTGGTATTTCAGAAACCCGTAATTTTTTGGGAGCTTGGCAAACCCTTTCAATGAAAGTGGTTTTCCCCAGTTTCTCCTTAGGGTTACTTGAAGAGGAAACAAATCATAGAGACAAAACTGAGAACTCCTCAATTTTGTCAAGTTTCAAAGATCTACTACAAACCATGTTGGATTTAGAGTTCCAAATTCATCTATCTATATAGGAGAGAACAGAGGGAAACCTAAAAATAAAAACTGCTACTGTAAACGAACGCTTCAACCTAGAAGAACAAAACTTGGTGAGCCAAGTGGGATTTGTGTCCTGATCATTACCACCAAGTATCATCAAGATTGGGTGAAAAAATATTTGCTGGTATTTCGGAAACTCGTTATTTCTTACAAGCTTGGCAACCCCTTT
>NW_027511042.1:0-28853 GCF_048772815.1 Callospermophilus lateralis | reverse complement strand
CAATGAAGTAGTTCCATGTTCTATCTCTACCTTTGTTTCCGCTTGATTAAGCCCTAAGCAGAGTCTGTCGGGCACAAACTTTCATTGAAAAGGTCTTCCAAGCTTCCAAAAAACCATGAGTCTCCTGAATTCTCAGCATATATTGTTTCATCCAATCTTCACAATACTTTCAGGTAATCATCACTACAACAATCTCACTTGGCTGCCCAAGTTTCCTACTTCTAGGTTGAAGCATTCATTTGCACTAACAGTTTCGATTGTTAGGTTTCACTCTGTTTTCTGCTATATGGATAGATCTAGTTGGAACCGTAAATCAAACACGATTTGTGCCAGCGTCTTGAAACTTCACAGAATGAAGTAGTTCTAAGTGCTATCTCAATGGATGGTTTCCTCTTGATGTAGCCCTAAGCAGAGATGGGCGAAAAACACCTTCATTGAAAGGGGTTTCCAATCTTCCAAAAAACTACAAAGTCCTGAAATATCAGCATACATTTTTTCATCCAATCTTCATGATACTTTCAGGTAATGGTCACTACAACAATCCCACTTGGCTGCCCAACTTTCGTTCTTCTAGGTTGAAGCATTCGTTTGCAGTAACAGTTTCAATTTTCACTTTTCACTCTGTTTTCTCATATACGGATAGGTGTAGTTAGAACTCTAAATCAAACACGGTTTGTGCTAGCTTCTCGAAACTTGACACAATGAAGTAGTTCCATGTTCTATCTCTATGGTTTGTTTCTGCTTGATGTAGCCCTAAGCAGAGTCTGTCGGGCACAAACTTTCATTGAAAAGGTCTTCCAAGCTTCCAAAAAACCATGAGTCTCCTGAATTCTCAGCATATATTTTTTCATCCAATCTTCACAATACTTTCAGGTAATCATCACTACAACAATCTCACTTGGCTGCCCAAGTTTTGTAATTCTAGGTTGAATCATTCGTTTGCACTAACAGTTTCGATTGTTCGGTTTCACTCTGTTTTCTCCTATATGGATAGATGTAGTTGGAACTGTAAATCAAACACGGTTTGTGCTAGCTTCTTGAAACTTCACAGAATGAAGTAGTTCTAAGTGCTATCTCTATGGTTTGTTTCCTCTTGATGTAGCCCTAAGCAGAGATGGGCGAAAAACACCTTCATTGAAAGGGGTTTCCAATCTTCCAAAATCTACAAAAGTCCTGAAATCTCTGCATATATTTTTTCATCCAATCTTCATGATACTTTCAGGTAATGATCACTACAACAATCCCACTTGGCTGCCCAACTTTCGTTCTTCTAGGTTGAAGCATTCGTTTGCAAAAACAGTTTCAATTTTTACGTTTCACTCTGTTTTCTCATATACGGATAGGTGTAGTTAGAACTCTCAATCAAACACGGTTTGTACTAGCTACTTGAAACTTGATACAATGAAGTAGTTCCATGTTCTGTCTTTATGGTTTGTTTCCGCTTGATTAAGCCCTAAGCAGAGACTTGCGGGCAAACACCATCATTGAAAAGGTCTTCCAAGCTTCCAAAAAACCATGAGTCTCCTGAATTCTCAGCATATATTTTTTCATCCAATCTTCACAATACTTTCAGGTAATCATCACTACAACAATCTCACTTGGCTGCCCAAGTTTTGTAATTCTAGGTTGAATCATTCGTTTGCACTAACAGTTTCGATTGTTAGGTTCACTCTGTTTTCTCCTATATGGATAGATGTAGTTGGAACTGTAAATCAAACACGGTTTGTGCTAGCTTCTTGAAACTTCACAGAATGAAGTAGTTCTAAGTGCTATCTCTATGGTTTGTTTCCTCTTGATGTAGCCCTAAGCAGAGATGGGCGAAAAACACCTTCATTGAAAGGGGTTTCCAATCTTCCAAAATCTACAAAAGTCCTGAAATCTCTGCATATATTTTTTCATCCAATCTTCATGATACTTTCAGGTAATGATCACTACAACAATCCCACTTGGCTGCCCAACTTTCGTTCTTCTAGGTTGAAGCATTCGTTTGCAGTAACAGTTTCAATTTTTACGTTTCACTCTGTTTTCTCATATACGGATAGGTGTAGTTAGAACTCTAAATCAAACACGGTTTGTACTAGCTTCTTGAAACTTGATACAATGAAGTAGTTCCATGTTCTATCTTTATGGTTTGTTTCCGCTTGATTAAGCCCTAAGCAGAGACTTGCGGGCAAACACCTTCATTGAAAAGGTCTTCCAAGCTTCCAAAAAACCATGAGTCTCCTGAATTCTCAGCATATATTTTTTCATCCAATCTTCACAATACTTTCAGGTAATCATCACTACAACAATCTCACTTGGCTGCCCAAGTTTCCTACTTCTAGGTTGAAGCATTCGTTTGCACTAACAGTTTCGATTGTTAGGTTTCACTCTGTTTTCTGCTATATGGATAGATCTAGTTGGAACTGTAAATCAAACACGATTTGTGCCAGCTTCTTGAAACTTCACAGAATGAAGTAGTTCTAAGTGCTATCTCAATGGATGGTTTCTTCTTGATGTAGTCCTAAGCAGAGATGGGCGAAAAACACCTTCATTGAAAGGGGTTCCCAATCTTCCAAAAAACTACAAAAGTCCTGAAATATCAGCATACATTTTTTCATCCAATCTTCATGATACTTTCAGGTAATGGCCACTACAACAATCCCACTTGGCTGCCCAACTTTCGTTCTTCTAGGTTGAAGCATTCGTCTGCAGTAACAGTTTCAATTTTCACTTTTCACTCTGTTTTCTCATATACTGATAGGTGTAGTTAGAACTCTAAATCAAACACGGTTTGTGCTAGCTTCTCGAAACTTGACACAATGAAGTAGTTCCATGTTCTATCTCTACCGTTTGTTTCCGCTTGATTAAGCCCTAAGCAGAGTCTGTCGGGCACAAACTTTCATTGAAAAGGTCTTCCAAGCTTCCAAAAAACCATGAGTCTCCTGAATTCTCAGCATATATTGTTTCATCCAATCTTCACAATACTTTCAGGTAATCATCACTACAACAATCTCACTTGGCTGCCCAAGTTTCCTACTTCTAGGTTGAAGCATTCATTTGCACTAACAGTTTCGATTGTTAGGTTTCACTCTGTTTTCTGCTATATGGATAGATCTAGTTGGAACCGTAAATCAAACACGATTTGTGCCAGCGTCTTGAAACTTCACAGAATGAAGTAGTTCTAAGTGCTATCTCAATGGATGGTTTCCTCTTGATGTAGCCCTAAGCAGAGATGGGCGAAAAACACCTTCATTGAAAGGGGTTTCCAATCTTCCAAAAAACTACAAAAGTCCTGAAATATCAGCATACATTTTTTCATCCAATCTTCATGATACTTTCAGGTAATGGTCACTACAACAATCCCACTTGGCTGCCCAACTTTCGTTCTTCTAGGTTGAAGCATTCGTTTGCAGTAACAGTTTCAATTTTCACTTTTCACTCTGTTTTCTCATATACGGATAGGTGTAGTTAGAACTCTAAATCAAACACGGTTTGTGCTAGCTTCTCGAAACTTGACACAATGAAGTAGTTCCATGTTCTATCTCTACCGTTTGTTTCCGCTTGATTAAGCCCTAAGCAGAGTCTGTCGGGCACAAACTTTCATTGAAAAGGTCTTCCAAGCTTCCAAAAAACCATGAGTCTCCTGAATTCTCAGCATATATTTTTTCATCCAATCTTCACAATACTTTCAGGTAATCATCACTACAACAATCTCACTTGGCTGCCCAAGTTTTGTAATTCTAGGTTGAAGCATTCGTTTGCACTAACAGTTTTGATTGTTAGGTTTCACTCTGTTTTCTCCTATATGGATAGATGTAGTTGGAACTGTAAATCAAACACGGTTGTGCTAGCTTCTTGAAACTTCACAGAATGAAGTAGTTCTAAGTGCTATCTCTATGGTTTGTTTCCTCTTGATGTAGCCCTAAGCAGAGATGGGCGAAAAACACCTTCATTGAAAGGGGTTTCCAATCTTCCAAAATCTACAAAAGTCCTGAAATCTCTGCATATATTTTTTCATCCAATCTTCATGATACTTTCAGGTAATGATCACTACAACAATCCCACTTGGCTGCCCAACTTTCGTTCTTCTAGGTTGAAGCATTCGTTTGCAAAAACAGTTTCAATTTTTACGTTTCACTCTGTTTTCTCATATACGGATAGGTGTAGTTAGAACTCTCAATCAAACACGGTTTGTACTAGCTACTTGAAACTTGATACAATGAAGTAGTTCCATGTTCTATCTTTATGGTTTGTTTCCGCTTGATTAAGCCCTAAGCAGAGACTTGCGGGCAAACACCATCATTGAAAAGGTCTTCCAAGCTTCCAAAAAACCATGAGTCTCCTGAATTCTCAGCATATATTTTTTCATCCAATCTTCACAATACTTTCAGGTAATCATCACTACAACAATCTCACTTGGCTGCCCAAGTTTTGTAATTCTAGGTTGAATCATTCGTTTGCACTAACAGTTTCGATTGTTAGGTTTCACTCTGTTTTCTCCTATATGGATAGATGTAGTTGGAACTGTAAATCAAACACGGTTTGTGCTAGCTTCTTGAAACTTCACAGAATGAAGTAGTTCTAAGTGCTATCTCTATGGTTTGTTTCCTCTTGATGTAGCCCTAAGCAGAGATGGGCGAAAAACACCTTCATTGAAAGGGGTTTCCAATCTTCCAAAATCTACAAAAGTCCTGAAATCTCTGCATATATTTTTTCATCCAATCTTCATGATACTTTCAGGTAATGATCACTACAACAATCCCACTTGGCTGCCCAACTTTCGTTCTTCTAGGTTGAAGCATTCGTTTGCAGTAACAGTTTCAATTTTTACGTTTCACTCTGTTTTCTCATATACGGATAGGTGTAGTTAGAACTCTAAATCAAACACGGTTTGTACTAGCTTCTTGAAACTTGATACAATGAAGTAGTTCCATGTTCTATCTTTATGGTTTGTTTCCGCTTGATTAAGCCCTAAGCAGAGACTTGCGGGCAAACACCTTCATTGAAAAGGTCTTCCAAGCTTCCAAAAAACCATGAGTCTCCTGAATTCTCAGCATATATTTTTTCATCCAATCTTCACAATACTTTCAGGTAATCATCACTACAACAATCTCACTTGGCTGCCCAAGTTTCCTACTTCTAGGTTGAAGCATTCGTTTGCACTAACAGTTTCGATTGTTAGGTTTCACTCTGTTTTCTGCTATATGGATAGATCTAGTTGGAACCGTAAATCAAACACGATTTGTGCCAGCTTCTTGAAACTTCACAGAATGAAGTAGTTCTAAGTGCTATCTCAATGGATGGTTTCTTCTTGATGTAGTCCTAAGCAGAGATGGGCGAAAAACACCTTCATTGAAAGGGGTTCCCAATCTTCCAAAAAACTACAAAAGTCCTGAAATATCAGCATACATTTTTTCATCCAATCTTCATGATACTTTCAGGTAATGGCCACTACAACAATCCCACTTGGCTGCCCAACTTTCGTTCTTCTAGGTTGAAGCATTCGTCTGCAGTAACAGTTTCAATTTTCACTTTTCACTCTGTTTTCTCATATACTGATAGGTGTAGTTAGAACTCTAAATCAAACACGGTTTGTGCTAGCTTCTCGAAACTTGACACAATGAAGTAGTTCCATGTTCTATCTCTACCGTTTGTTTCCGCTTGATTAAGCCCTAAGCAGAGTCTGTCGGGCACAAACTTTCATTGAAAAGGTCTTCCAAGCTTCCAAAAAACCATGAGTCTCCTGAATTCTCAGCATATATTGTTTCATCCAATCTTCACAATACTTTCAGGTAATCATCACTACAACAATCTCACTTGGCTGCCCAAGTTTCCTACTTCTAGGTTGAAGCATTCATTTGCACTAACAGTTTCGATTGTTAGGTTTCACTCTGTTTTCTGCTATATGGATAGATCTAGTTGGAACCGTAAATCAAACACGATTTGTGCCAGCGTCTTGAAACTTCACAGAATGAAGTAGTTCTAAGTGCTATCTCAATGGATGGTTTCCTCTTGATGTAGCCCTAAGCAGAGATGGGCGAAAAACACCTTCATTGAAAGGGGTTTCCAATCTTCCAAAAAACTACAAAAGTCCTGAAATATCAGCATACATTTTTTCATCCAATCTTCATGATACTTTCAGGTAATGGTCACTACAACAATCCCACTTGGCTGCCCAACTTTCGTTCTTCTAGGTTGAAGCATTCGTTTGCAGTAACAGTTTCAATTTTCACTTTTCACTCTGTTTTCTCATATACGGATAGGTGTAGTTAGAACTCTAAATCAAACACGGTTTGTGCTAGCTTCTCGAAACTTGACACAATGAAGTAGTTCCATGTTCTATCTCTATGGTTTGTTTCTGCTTGATGTAGCCCTAAGCAGAGTCTGTCGGGCACAAACTTTCATTGAAAAGGTCTTCCAAGCTTCCAAAAAACCATGAGTCTCCTGAATTCTCAGCATATATTTTTTCATCCAATCTTCACAATACTTTCAGGTAATCATCACTACAACAATCTCACTTGGCTGCCCAAGTTTTGTAATTCTAGGTTGAATCATTCGTTTGCACTAACAGTTTCGATTGTTCGGTTTCACTCTGTTTTCTCCTATATGGATAGATGTAGTTGGAACTGTAAATCAAACACGGTTTGTGCTAGCTTCTTGAAACTTCACAGAATGAAGTAGTTCTAAGTGCTATCTCTATGGTTTGTTTCCTCTTGATGTAGCCCTAAGCAGAGATGGGCGAAAAACACCTTCATTGAAAGGGGTTTCCAATCTTCCAAAATCTACAAAAGTCCTGAAATCTCTGCATATATTTTTTCATCCAATCTTCATGATACTTTCAGGTAATGATCACTACAACAATCCCACTTGGCTGCCCAACTTTCGTTCTTCTAGGTTGAAGCATTCGTTTGCAAAAACAGTTTCAATTTTTACGTTTCACTCTGTTTTCTCATATACGGATAGGTGTAGTTAGAACTCTCAATCAAACACGGTTTGTACTAGCTACTTGAAACTTGATACAATGAAGTAGTTCCATGTTCTGTCTTTATGGTTTGTTTCCGCTTGATTAAGCCCTAAGCAGAGACTTGCGGGCAAACACCATCATTGAAAAGGTCTTCCAAGCTTCCAAAAAACCATGAGTCTCCTGAATTCTCAGCATATATTTTTTCATCCAATCTTCACAATACTTTCAGGTAATCATCACTACAACAATCTCACTTGGCTGCCCAAGTTTTGTAATTCTAGGTTGAATCATTCGTTTGCACTAACAGTTTCGATTGTTAGGTTTCACTCTGTTTTCTCCTATATGGATAGATGTAGTTGGAACTGTAAATCAAACACGGTTTGTGCTAGCTTCTTGAAACTTCACAGAATGAAGTAGTTCTAAGTGCTATCTCTATGGTTTGTTTCCTCTTGATGTAGCCCTAAGCAGAGATGGGCGAAAAACACCTTCATTGAAAGGGGTTTCCAATCTTCCAAAATCTACAAAAGTCCTGAAATCTCTGCATATATTTTTTCATCCAATCTTCATGATACTTTCAGGTAATGATCACTACAACAATCCCACTTGGCTGCCCAACTTTCGTTCTTCTAGGTTGAAGCATTCGTTTGCAGTAACAGTTTCAATTTTTACGTTTCACTCTGTTTTCTCATATACGGATAGGTGTAGTTAGAACTCTAAATCAAACACGGTTTGTACTAGCTTCTTGAAACTTGATACAATGAAGTAGTTCCATGTTCTATCTTTATGGTTTGTTTCCGCTTGATTAAGCCCTAAGCAGAGACTTGCGGGCAAACACCTTCATTGAAAAGGTCTTCCAAGCTTCCAAAAAACCATGAGTCTCCTGAATTCTCAGCATATATTTTTTCATCCAATCTTCACAATACTTTCAGGTAATCATCACTACAACAATCTCACTTGGCTGCCCAAGTTTCCTACTTCTAGGTTGAAGCATTCGTTTGCACTAACAGTTTCGATTGTTAGGTTTCACTCTGTTTTCTGCTATATGGATAGATCTAGTTGGAACTGTAAATCAAACACGATTTGTGCCAGCTTCTTGAAACTTCACAGAATGAAGTAGTTCTAAGTGCTATCTCAATGGATGGTTTCTTCTTGATGTAGTCCTAAGCAGAGATGGGCGAAAAACACCTTCATTGAAAGGGGTTCCCAATCTTCCAAAAAACTACAAAAGTCCTGAAATATCAGCATACATTTTTTCATCCAATCTTCATGATACTTTCAGGTAATGGCCACTACAACAATCCCACTTGGCTGCCCAACTTTCGTTCTTCTAGGTTGAAGCATTCGTCTGCAGTAACAGTTTCAATTTTCACTTTTCACTCTGTTTTCTCATATACTGATAGGTGTAGTTAGAACTCTAAATCAAACACGGTTTGTGCTAGCTTCTCGAAACTTGACACAATGAAGTAGTTCCATGTTCTATCTCTACCGTTTGTTTCCGCTTGATTAAGCCCTAAGCAGAGTCTGTCGGGCACAAACTTTCATTGAAAAGGTCTTCCAAGCTTCCAAAAAACCATGAGTCTCCTGAATTCTCAGCATATATTGTTTCATCCAATCTTCACAATACTTTCAGGTAATCATCACTACAACAATCTCACTTGGCTGCCCAAGTTTCCTACTTCTAGGTTGAAGCATTCATTTGCACTAACAGTTTCGATTGTTAGGTTTCACTCTGTTTTCTGCTATATGGATAGATCTAGTTGGAACCGTAAATCAAACACGATTTGTGCCAGCGTCTTGAAACTTCACAGAATGAAGTAGTTCTAAGTGCTATCTCAATGGATGGTTTCCTCTTGATGTAGCCCTAAGCAGAGATGGGCGAAAAACACCTTCATTGAAAGGGGTTTCCAATCTTCCAAAAAACTACAAAAGTCCTGAAATATCAGCATACATTTTTTCATCCAATCTTCATGATACTTTCAGGTAATGGTCACTACAACAATCCCACTTGGCTGCCCAACTTTCGTTCTTCTAGGTTGAAGCATTCGTTTGCAGTAACAGTTTCAATTTTCACTTTTCACTCTGTTTTCTCATATACGGATAGGTGTAGTTAGAACTCTAAATCAAACACGGTTTGTGCTAGCTTCTCGAAACTTGACACAATGAAGTAGTTCCATGTTCTATCTCTACCGTTTGTTTCCGCTTGATTAAGCCCTAAGCAGAGTCTGTCGGGCACAAACTTTCATTGAAAAGGTCTTCCAAGCTTCCAAAAAACCATGAGTCTCCTGAATTCTCAGCATATATTTTTTCATCCAATCTTCACAATACTTTCAGGTAATCATCACTACAACAATCTCACTTGGCTGCCCAAGTTTTGTAATTCTAGGTTGAATCATTCGTTTGCACTAACAGTTTCGATTGTTAGGTTTCACTCTGTTTTCTCCTATATGGATAGATGTAGTTGGAACTGTAAATCAAACACGGTTTGTGCTAGCTTCTTGAAACTTCACAGAATGAAGTAGTTCTAAGTGCTATCTCTATGGTTTGTTTACTCTTGATGTAGCCCTAAGCAGAGATGGGCGAAAAACACCTTCATT
Source organism: Callospermophilus lateralis (assembly GCF_048772815.1). Classification (NCBI taxonomy): domain Eukaryota; kingdom Metazoa; phylum Chordata; class Mammalia; order Rodentia; family Sciuridae; genus Callospermophilus; species Callospermophilus lateralis. The sequence continues at coordinate 19,313 of NW_027511042.1, read as the reverse complement.
GAAAGGGGTTTCCAATCTTCCAAAATCTACAAAAGTCCTGAAATCTCTGCATATATTTTTTCATCCAATCTTCATGATACTTTCAGGTAATGATCACTACAACAATCCCACTTGGCTGCCCAACTTTCGTTCTTCTAGGTTGAAGCATTCGTTTGCAAAAACAGTTTCAATTTTTACGTTTCACTCTGTTTTCTCATATACGGATAGGTGTAGTTAGAACTCTCAATCAAACACGGTTTGTACTAGCTACTTGAAACTTGATACAATGAAGTAGTTCCATGTACTATCTTTATGGTTTGTTTCCGCTTGATTAAGCCCTAAGCAGAGACTTGCGGGCAAACACCATCATTGAAAAGGTCTTCCAAGCTTCCAAAAAACCATGAGTCTCCTGAATTCTCAGCATATATTTTTTCATCCAATCTTCACAATACTTTCAGGTAATCATCACTACAACAATCTCACTTGGCTGCCCAAGTTTTGTAATTCTAGGTTGAATCATTCGTTTGCACTAACAGTTTCGATTGTTAGGTTTCACTCTGTTTTCTCCTATATGGATAGATGTAGTTGGAACTGTAAATCAAACACGGTTTGTGCTAGCTTCTTGAAACTTCACAGAATGAAGTAGTTCTAAGTGCTATCTCTATGGTTTGTTTCCTCTTGATGTAGCCCTAAGCAGAGATGGGCGAAAAACACCTTCATTGAAAGGGGTTTCCAATCTTCCAAAATCTACAAAAGTCCTGAAATCTCTGCATATATTTTTTCATCCAATCTTCATGATACTTTCAGGTAATGATCACTACAACAATCCCACTTGGCTGCCCAACTTTCGTTCTTCTAGGTTGAAGCATTCGTTTGCAGTAACAGTTTCAATTTTTACGTTTCACTCTGTTTTCTCATATACGGATAGGTGTAGTTAGAACTCTAAATCAAACACGGTTTGTACTAGCTTCTTGAAACTTGATACAATGAAGTAGTTCCATGTTCTATCTTTATGGTTTGTTTCCGCTTGATTAAGCCCTAAGCAGAGACTTGCGGGCAAACACCTTCATTGAAAAGGTCTTCCAAGCTTCCAAAAAACCATGAGTCTCCTGAATTCTCAGCATATATTTTTTCATCCAATCTTCACAATACTTTCAGGTAATCATCACTACAACAATCTCACTTGGCTGCCCAAGTTTCCTACTTCTAGGTTGAAGCATTCGTTTGCACTAACAGTTTCGATTGTTAGGTTTCACTCTGTTTTCTGCTATATGGATAGATCTAGTTGGAACCGTAAATCAAACACGATTTGTGCCAGCTTCTTGAAACTTCACAGAATGAAGTAGTTCTAAGTGCTATCTCAATGGATGGTTTCTTCTTGATGTAGTCCTAAGCAGAGATGGGCGAAAAACACCTTCATTGAAAGGGGTTCCCAATCTTCCAAAAAACTACAAAAGTCCTGAAATATCAGCATACATTTTTTCATCCAATCTTCATGATACTTTCAGGTTATGGCCACTACAACAATCCCACTTGGCTGCCCAACTTTCGTTCTTCTAGGTTGAAGCATTCGTCTGCAGTAACAGTTTCAATTTTCACTTTTCACTCTGTTTTCTCATATACTGATAGGTGTAGTTAGAACTCTAAATCAAACACGGTTTGTGCTAGCTTCTCGAAACTTGACACAATGAAGTAGTTCCATGTTCTATCTCTACCGTTTGTTTCCGCTTGATTAAGCCCTAAGCAGAGTCTGTCGGGCACAAACTTTCATTGAAAAGGTCTTCCAAGCTTCCAAAAAACCATGAGTCTCCTGAATTCTCAGCATATATTGTTTCATCCAATCTTCACAATACTTTCAGGTAATCATCACTACAACAATCTCACTTGGCTGCCCAAGTTTCCTACTTCTAGGTTGAAGCATTCATTTGCACTAACAGTTTCGATTGTTAGGTTTCACTCTGTTTTCTGCTATATGGATAGATCTAGTTGGAACCGTAAATCAAACACGATTTGTGCCAGCTTCTTGAAACTTCACAGAATGAAGTAGTTCTAAGTGCTATCTCAATGGATGGTTTCCTCTTGATGTAGCCCTAAGCAGAGATGGGCGAAAAACACCTTCATTGAAAGGGGTTTCCAATCTTCCAAAAAACTACAAAAGTCCTGAAATATCAGCATACATTTTTTCATCCAATCTTCATGATACTTTCAGGTAATGGTCACTACAACAATCCCACTTGGCTGCCCAACTTTCGTTCTTCTAGGTTGAAGCATTCGTTTGCAGTAACAGTTTCAAATTTCACTTTTCACTCTGTTTTCTCATATACGGATAGGTGTAGTTAGAACTCTAAATCAAACACGGTTTGTGCTAGCTTCTCGAAACTTGACACAATGAAGTAGTTCCATGTTCTATCTCTATGGTTTGTTTCTGCTTGATGTAGCCCTAAGCAGAGTCTGTCGGGCACAAACTTTCATTGAAAAGGTCTTCCAAGCTTCCAAAAAACCATGAGTCTCCTGAATTCTCAGCATATATTTTTTCATCCAATCTTCACAATACTTTCAGGTAATCATCACTACAACAATCTCACTTGGCTGCCCAAGTTTTGTAATTCTAGGTTGAATCATTCGTTTGCACTAACAGTTTCGATTGTTAGGTTTCACTCTGTTTTCTCCTATATGGATAGATGTAGTTGGAACTGTAAATCAAACACGGTTTGTGCTAGCTTCTTGAAACTTCACAGAATGAAGTAGTTCTAAGTGCTATCTCTATGGTTTGTTTCCTCTTGATGTAGCCCTAACCAGAGATGGGCGAAAAACACCTTCATTGAAAGGGGTTTCCAATCTTACAAAATCTACAAAAGTCCTGAAATCTCTGCATATATTTTTTCATCCAATCTTCATGATACTTTCAGGTAATGATCACTACAACAATCCCACTTGGCTGCCCAACTTTCGTTCTTCTAGGTTGAAGCATTCGTTTGCAGTAACAGTTTCAATTTTCACATTTCACTCTGTTTTCTCATATACGGATAGGTGTAGTTAGAACTCTAAATCAAACACGGTTTGTACTAGCTTCTTGAAACTTGATACAATGAAGTAGTTCCATGTTCTATCTTTATGGTTTGTTTCCGCTTGATTAAGCCCTAAGCAGAGACTTGCGGGCAAACACCTTCATTGAAAAGGTCTTCCAAGCTTCCAAAAAACCATGAGTCTCCTGAATTCTCAGCATATATTTTTTCATCTAATCTTCACAATACTTTCAGGTAATCATCACTACAACAATCTCACTTGGCTGCCCAAGTTTCGTACTTCTAGGTTGAAGCATTCGTTTGCACTAACAGTTTCGATTGTTAGGTTTCACTCTGTTTTCTGCTATATGGATAGATGTATTTGGAACCGTAAATCAAACACGGTTTGTGCTAGCTTCTTGAAACTTCACAGAATGAAGTAGTTCTAAGTGCTATCTCCATGGTTTGTTTCCTCTTGATGTAGCCCTAAGCAGAGATGGGCGAAAAACACCTTCATTGAAAGGGGTTTCCAATCTTCCAAAAAACTACAAAAGTCCTGAAATATCAGCATACATTTTTTCATCCAATCTTCATGATACTTTCAGGTAATGGTCACTACAACAATCCTACTTGGCTGCCCAACTTTCGTTCTTCTAGGTTGAAGCATTCGTTTGCAGTAACAGTTTCAATTTTCACGTTTCACTCTGTTTTCTCATATACGGATAGGTGTAGTTAGAACGCTAAATCAAACACGGTTTGTGCTAGCTTCTCGAAACTTGACACAATGAAGTAGTTCCATGTTCTATCTCTATGGTTTGTTTCTGCTTGATGTAGCCCTAAGCAGAGTCTGTCGGGCACAAACTTTCATTGAAAAGGTCTTCCAAGCTTCCAAAAAACCATGAGTCTCCTGAATTCTCAGCATATATTTTTTCATCCAATCTTCACAATACTTTCAGGTAATCATCACTACAGCAATCTCACGTGGCTGCCCAAGTTTCCTACTTCTAGGTTGAAGCATTCGTTTGCACTAACAGTTTCGATTGTTAGGTTTCACTCTGTTTTCTGCTATATGGATAGATCTAGTTGGAACCGTAAATTAAACACGGTTTGTGCTAGCTTCTTGAAACTTCACAGAATGAAGTAGTTCTAAGTGCTATCTCTATGGATTGTTTCCTCTTGATGTAGCCCTAAGCAGAGATGGGCGAAAAACACCTTCATTGAAAGGTGTTTCCAATCTTCCAAAAAACTACAAAAGTCCTGAAATATCAGCATACATTTTTTCATCCAATCTTCATGATACTTTCAGGTAATGGTCACTACAACAATCCCACTTGGCTGCCCAACTTTCGTTCTTCTAGGTTGAAGCATTCGTTTGCAGTAACAGTTTCAATTTTCACGTTTCACTCTGTTTTCTCATATACGGATAGGTGTAGTTAGAACTCTAAATCAAAAACGGTTTGTGCTAGCTTCTTCAAACTTGACACAATGAAGTAGTTCCATGTTCTATCTCTATGGTTTGTTTCCGCTTGATTAAGCCCTAAGCAGAGCCTGTCGGGCACACACCTTCATTGAAATGGTCTTCCAAGATTCCAAAAAACCATGAGTCTCCTGAATTCTCAGCATATATTTTTTCATCCAATCTTCACAATACTTTCAGGTAATCATCACTACAACAATCTCACTTGGCTGCCCAAGTTTTGTACTTCTAGGTTGAAGCATTCGTTTGCACTAACAGTTTCGATTGTTAGGTTTCACTCTGTTTTCTGCTATATGGATAGATGTAGTTGGAACCGTAAATCAAACACGGTTTGTGCTAGCTTCTTGAAACTTCACAGAATGAAGTAGTTCTAAGTTCTATCTCTATGGTTTGTTTAATCTTGATGTAGCCCTAAGCAGAGATGGGCGAAAAACACCTTCATTGAAAGGGGTTTCCAATCTTCCAAAAAACTACTAAAGTCCTGAAATATCAGCATACATTTTTTCATACAATCTTCATGATACTTTCAGGTAATGGTCACTACAACAATCCCACTTGGCTGCCCAACTTTCGTTCTTCTAGGTTGAAGCATTCGTTTGCAGTAACAGTTTCAATTTTCACGTTTCACTCTGTTTTCTCATATACGGATAGGTGTAGTTAGAACGCTAAATCAAACACGGTTTGTGCTAGCTTCTTGAAACTTGACACAATGAAGTAGTTCCATGTTCTATCTCTATAGTTTGTTTCCGCTTAATTAAGCCCTAAGCAGAGACTTGCGGGCAAACACCTTCATTGAAATGGTCTTCCAAGATTCCAAAAAACCATGAGTCTCCTGAATTCTCAGCATATATTTTTTCATCCAATCTTCACAATACTTTCAGGTAATCATCACTACAACAATCTCACTTGGCTGCCCAAGTTTCGTACTTCTAGGTTGAAGCATTCGTTTGCACTAACAGTTTCGATTGTTAGGTTTCACTCTGTTTTCTGCTATATGGATAGATCTAGTTGGAACCGTAAATCAAACACGGTTTGTGCTAGCTTCTTGAAACTTCACAGAATGAAGTAGTTCTAAGTTCTATCTCTATGGTTTGTTTCCTCTTGATGTAGCCCTAAGCAGAGATGGGCGAAAAACACCTTCATTGAAAGGGGTTTCCAATCTTCCAAAAAACTACTAAAGTCCTGAATTATCACCATACATTTTTTCATCCAATCTTCATGATACTTTCAGGTAATGGTCACTACAACAATCCCACTTGGCTGCCCAACTTTCGTTCTTCTAGGTTGAAGCATTCGTTTGCAGTAACAGTTTCAATTTTCACGTTTCACTCTGTTTTCTCATATACGGATAGGTGTAGTTAGAACGCTAAATCAAACACGGTTTGTGCTAGCTTCTTGAAACTTGACACAATGAAGTAGTTCCATGTTCTATCTCTATGGTTTGTTTCCGCTTGATTAAGCCCTAAGCAGAGCATGTCGGGCACAAACTTACATTGAAAAGGTCTTCCAAGCTTCCAAAAAACCATGAGTCTCCTGAATTCTCAGCATATATTTTTTCATCCAATCTTCACAATACTTTCAGGTAATCATCACTACAACAATCTCACTTGGCTGCCCAAGTTTCCTATTTCTAGGTTGAAGCATTCGTTTGCACTAACAATTTCGATTGTTTGGTTTCACTCTGTTTTCTGCTATATGGATAGATGTAGTTGGAACTGTAAATCAAACACGGTTTGTGCTAGCTTCTTGAAACTTCACAGAATGAAGTAGTTCTAAGTGCTATCTCTATGGTTTGTTTCCTCTTGATGTAGCCCTAAGCAGAGATGGGCGAAAAACACCTTCATTGAAAGGGGTTTCCAATCTTCCAAAATCTACAAAAGTCCTGAAATCTCTGCATATATTTTTTCATCCAATCTTCATGATACTTTCAGGTAATGATCACTACAACAATCCAACTTGGCTGCCCAACTTTCGTTCTTCTAGGTTGAAGCATTCGTTTGCAGTAACAGTTTCAATTTTCACGTTTCACTCTGTTTTCTCATATACGGATAGGTGTAGTTAGAACTCTAAATCAAACACGGTTTGTGCTAGTTTCTTGAAACTTGATACAATGAAGTAGTTCCATGTTCTATCTTTATGGTTTGTTTCCGCTTGATTAAGCCCTAAGCAGAGACTTGCAGGCAAACACCTTCATTGAAAAGGTCTTCCAAGCTTCCAAAAAACCATGAGTCTCCTGAATTCTCAGCATATATTTTTTCATCCAATCTTCACAATACTTTCAGGTAATCATCACTACAACAATCTCACTTGGCTGCCCAACTTTCGTACTTCTAGGTTGAAGCATTCGTTTGCACTAACAGTTTCGATTGTTAGGTTTCACTCTGTTTTCTGCTATATGGATAGATCTAGTTGGAACCGTAAATCAAACACGGTTTGTGCTAGCTTCTTGAAACTTCACAGAATGAAGTAGTTCTAAGTGCTATCTCTATGGATTGTTTCCTCTTGATGTAGCCCTAAGCAGAGATGGGCGAAAAACACCTTCATTGAAAGGGGTTTCCAATCTTCCAAAAAACTACTAAAGTCCTGAAATATCAGCATACATTTTTTCATCCAATCTTCATGATACTTTCAGGTAATGGTCACTACAACAATCCCACTTGGCTGCCCAACTTTCGTTCTTCTAGGTTGAAGCATTCGTTTGCAGTAACAGTTTCAATTTTCACGTTTCACTCTGTTTTCTCATATACGGATAGGTGTAGTTAGAACGCTAAATCAAACACGGTTTGTGCTAGCTTCTTGAAACTTGACACAATGAAGTAGTTCCATGTTCTATCTCTATGGTTTGTTTCCGCTTGATTAAGCCCCAAGCAGAGCCTGTCGGGCACAAACTTACATTGAAAAGGTCTTCCAAGCTTCCAAAAAACCATGAGTCTCCTGAATTCTCAGCATATATTTTTTCATCCAATCTTCACAATACTTTCAGGTAATCATCACTACAACAATCTCACTTGGCTGCCCAAGTTTCGTACGTGTTGGTTGAAGCATTCGTTTGCACTAACAGTTTCGATTGTTTGGTTTCACTCTGTTTTCTGCTATATGGATAGATGTAGTTGGAACTGTAAATCAAACACGGTTTGTGCTAGCTTCTTGAAACTTCACAGAATGAAGTAGTTGTAAGTTCTATCTCTATGGATTGTTTCCTCTTGATGTAGCCCTAAGCAGAGATGGGCGAAAAACACCTTCATTGAAAGGGGTTTCCAATCTTCCAAAAAACTACAAAATTCCTGAAAAATCAGCATACATTTTTTCATCCAATCTTCATGATACTTTCAGGTAATGGTCACTACAACAATCCCACTTGGCTGCCCAACTTTCGTTCTTCTAGGTTGAAGCATTCGTTTGCAGTAACAGTTTCAATTTTCACTTTTCACTCTGTTTTCTCATATACGGATAGGTGTAGTTAGAACTCTAAATCAAACACGGTTTGTGCTAGCTTCTCGAAACTTGACACAATGAAGTAGTTCCATGTTCTATCTCTATGGTTTGTTTCTGCTTGATGTAGCCCTAAGCAGAGCCTGTCGGGCACAAACTTTCATTGAAAAGGTCTTCCAAGCTTACAAAAAACCATGAGTCTCCTGAATTCTCAGCATATATTTTTTCATCCAATCTTCACAATACTTTCAGGTAATCATCACTACAACAATCTCACTTGGCTGCCCAAGTTTTGTAATTCTAGGTTGAATCATTCGTTTGCACTAACAGTTTCGATTGTTAGGTTTCACTCTGTTTTCTCCTATATGGATAGATGTAGTTGGAACTGTAAATCAAACACGGTTTGTGCTAGCTTCTTGAAACTTCACAGAATGAAGTAGTTCTAAGTGCTATCTCTATGGTTTGTTTTCTCTTGATGTAGCCCTAAGCAGAGATGGGCGAAAAACACCTTCATTGAAAGGGGTTTCCAATCTTCCAAAATCTACAAAAGTCCTGAAATCTCTGCATATATTTTTTCATCCAATCTTCATGATACTTTCAGGTAATGATCACTACAACAATCCAACTTGGCTGCCCAACTTTCGTTCTTCTAGGTTGAAGCATTCGTTTGCAGTAACAGTTTCAATTTTCACGTTTCACTCTGTTTTCTCATATACGGATAGGTGTAGTTAGAACTTTAAATCAAACACGGTTTGTGCTAGTTTCTTGAAACTTGATACAATGAAGTAGTTCCATGTTCTATCTTTATGGTTTGTTTCCGCTTGATTAAGCCCTAAGCAGAGACTTGCGGGCAAACACCTTCATTGAAAAGGTCTTCCAAGCTTCCAAAAAACCATGAGTCTCCTGAATTCTCAGCATATATTTTTTCATCCAATCTTCACAATACTTTCAGGTAATCATCACTACAACAATCTCACTTGGCTGCCCAAGTTTCGTACTTCTAGGTTGAAGCATTCGTTTGCACTAACATTTTCGATTGTTAGGTTTCACTCTGTTTTCTGCTATATGGATAGATCTAGTTGGAACCGTAAATCAAACACGGTTTGTGCTAGCTTCTTGAAACTTCACAGAATGAAGTAGTTCTAAGTGCTATCTCTATGGATTGTTTCCTCTTGATGTAGCCCTAAGCAGAGATGGGCGAAAAACACCTTCATTGAAAGGGGTTTCCAATCTTCCAAAAAACTACTAAAGTCCTGAAATATCAGCATACATTTTTTCATCCAATCTTCATGATACTTTCAGGTAATGGTCACTACAACAATCCCACTTGGCTGCCCAACTTTCGTTCTTCTAGGTTGAAGCATTCGTTTGCAGTAACAGTTGCAATTTTCACGTTTCACTCTGTTTTCTCATATACGGATAGGTGTAGTTAGAACGCTAAATCAAACACGGTTTGTGCTAGCTTCTTGAACTTGACACAATGAAGTAGTTCCATGTTCTATCTCTATGGTTTGTTTCCGCTTGATTAAGCCCTAAGCAGAGCCTGTCGGGCACAAACTTTACATTGAAAAGGTCTTCCAAGCTTCCAAAAAACCATGAGTCTCCTGAATTCTCAGCATATATTTTTTCATCCAATCTTCACAATACTTTCAGGTAATCATCACTACAACAATCTCACTTGGCTGCCCAAGTTTCGTACTTGTAGGTTGAAGCATTCGTTTGGACTAACAGTTTCGATTGTTTGGTTTCACTCTGTTTTCTGCTATATGTAGTTGGAACTGTAAATCAAACACGGTTTGTGCTAGCTTCTTGAAACTTCACAGAATGAAGTAGTTCTAAGTTTCTATCTCTATGGATTGTTTCCTCTTGATGTAGCCCTAAGCAGAGATGGGCGAAAAACACCTTCATTGAAAGGGGTTTCCAATCTTCCAAAAAACTACAAAATTCCTGAAATATCAGCATACATTTTTTCATCCAATCTTCATGATACTTTCAGGTAATGGTCACTACAACAATCCCACTTGGCTGCCCAACTTTCGTTCTTCTAGGTTGAAGCATTCGTTTGCAGTAACAGTTTCAATTTTCACTTTTCACTCTGTTTTCTCATATACGGATAGGTGTAGTTAGAACTCTAAATCAAACACGGTTTGTGCTAGCTTCTCGAAACTTGACACAATGAAGTAGTTCCATGTTCTATCTCTATGGTTTGTTTCTGCTTGATGTAGCCCTATGCAGAGCCTGTCGGGCACAAACTTTCATTGAAAAGGTCTTCCAAGCTTCCAAAAAACCATGAGTCTGCTGAATTCTCAGCATATATTTTTTCATCCAATCTTCACAATACTTTCAGGTAATCATCACTACAACAATCTCACTTGGCTGCCCAAGTTTTGTAATTCTAGGTTGAATCATTCGTTTGCACTAACAGTTTCGATTGTTAGGTTTCACTCTGTTTTCTCCTATATGGATAGATGTAGTTGGAACTGTAAATCAAACACGGTTTGTGCTAGCTTCTTGAAACTTCACAGAATGAAGTAGTTCTAAGTGCTATCTCTATGGTTTGTTTCCTCTTGATGTAGCCCTAAGCAGAGATGGGCGAAAAACACCTTCATTGTAAGGGGTTTCCAATCTTCCAAAATCTACAAAAGTCCTGAAATCTCTGCATATATTTTTTCATCCAATCTTCATGATACTTTCAGGTAATGATCACTACAACAATCCAACTTGGCTGCCCAACTTTCGTTCTTCTAGGTTGAAGCATTCGTTTGCAGTAACAGTTTCAATTTTCACGTTTCACTCTGTTTTCTCATATACGGATAGGTGTAGTTAGAACTCTAAATCAAACACGGTTTGTGCTAGCTTCTTGAAACTTGATACAATGAAGTAGTTCCATGTTCTATCTTTATATTTTGTTTCCGCTTGATTAAGCCCTAAGCAGAGACTTGCGGGCAAACACCTTCATTGAAAAGGTCTTCCAAGCTTCCAAAAAACCATGAGTCTCCTGAATTCTCAGCATATATTTTTTCATCCAATCTTCACAATACTTTCAGGTAATCATCACTACAACAATCTCACTTGGCTGCCCAAGTTTCGTACTTCTAGGTTTAAGCATTCGTTTGCACTAACAGTTTCGATTGTTAGGTTTCACTCTGTTTTCTGCTATATGGATAGATCTAGTTGGAACCGTAAATCAAACACGGTTTGTGCTAGCTTCTTGAAACTTCACAGAATGAAGTAGTTCTAAGTGCTATCTCTATGGATTGTTTCCTCTTGATGTAGCCCTAAGCAGAGATGGGCGAAAAACACCTTCATTGAAAGGGGTTTCCAATCTTCCAAAAAACTACAAAATTCCTGAAATATCAGCATACATTTTTTCATCCAATCTTCATGATACTTTCAGGTAATGGTCACTACAACAATCCCACTTGGCTGCCCAACTTTCGTTCTTCTAGGTTGAAGCATTCGTTTGCAGTAACAGTTTCAATTTTCACGTTTCACTCTGTTTTCTCATATACGGATAGGTGTAGTTAGAACTCTAAATCAAAAACGGTTTGTGCTAGCTTCTTCAAACTTGACACAATGAAGTAGTTCCATGTTCTATCTCTATGGTTTGTTTCCGCTTGATTAAGCCCTAAGCAGAGCCTGTCGGGCACACACCTTCATTGAAATGGTCTTCCAAGATTCCAAAAAACCATGAGTCTCCTGAATTCTCAGCATATATTTTTTCATCCAATCTTCACAATACTTTCAGGTAATTATCACTACAACAATCTCACTTGGCTGCCCAAGTTTCGTACTTCTAGGTTGAAGCATTCGTTTGCACTAACAGTTTCGATTGTTAGGTTTCAATCTGTTTTCTGCTATATGGATAGATGTAGTTGGAACCGTAAATCAAACACGGTTTGTGCTAGCTTCTTGAAACTTCACAGAATGAAGTAGTTCTAAGTTCTATCTCTATGGTTTGTTTCCTCTTGATGTAGCCCTAAGCAGAGATGGGCGAAAAACACCTTCATTGAAAGGGGTTTCCAATCTTCCAAAAAACTACTAAAGTCCTGAAATATCAGTATACATTTTTTCATCCAATCTTCATGATACTTTCAGGTAATGGTCACTACAACAATCCCACTTGGCTGCCCAACTTTCGTTCTTCTAGGTTGAAGCATTCGTTTGCAGTAACAGTTTCAATTTTCACGTTTCACTCTGTTTTCTCATATACGGATAGGTGTAGTTAGAATGCTAAATCAAACACGGTTTGTGCTAGCTTTTTGAAACTTGACACAATGAAGTAGTTCCATGTTCTATCTCTATGGTTTGTTTCCGCTTGATTAAGCTCTAAGCAGACCCTGTCGGGCACTAACTTACATTGAAAAGGTCTTCCAAGCTTCCAAAAAACGATGAGTCTCCTGAATTCTCAGCATATATTTTTTCATCCAATCTTCACAATACTTTCAGGTAATCATCACTACAACAATCTCACTTGGGTGCCCCAGTTTTGTAATTCTAGGTTGAATCATTCGTTTGCACTAACAGTTTCGATTGTTAGGTTTCACTCTGTTTTCTCCTATATGGATAGATGTAGTTGGAACCGTAAATCAAACACGGTTTGTGCTAGCTTCTTGAAACTTCACAGAATGAAGTAGTTCTAAGTTCTATCTCTATGGTTTGTTTCCTCTTGATGTAGCCCTAAGCAGAGATGGGCGAAAAACACCTTCATTGAAAGGGGTTTCCAATCTTCCAAAAAACTACAAAAGTCCTGAAATATCAGCATACATTTTTTCATCCAATCTTCATGATACTTTCAGGTAATGGTCACTACAACAATCCCACTTGGCTGCCCAACTTTCGTTCTTCTAGGTTGAAGCATTCGTTTGCAGTAACAGTTGCAATTTTCACGTTTCACTCTGTTTTCTCATATACGGATAGGTGTAGTTAGAACTCTAAATCAAACACGGTTTGTACTAGCTTCTTGAAACTTGATACAATGAAGTAGTTCCATGTTCTATCTTTATGGTTTGTTTCCGCTTGATTAAGCCGTAAGCAGAGACTTGCGGCAAACACCTTCATTGAAAAGGTCTTCCAAGCTTCCAAAAAACCATGAGTCTCCTGAATTCTCAGCATATATTTTTTCATTCAATCTTCACAATACTTTCAGGTAATCATCACTACAACAATCTCACTTGGCTGCCCAAGTTTCGTACTTCTAGGTTGAAGCATTCGTTTGCACTAACAGTTTCGATTGTTAGGTTTCACTCTGTTTTCTGCTATATGGATAGATCTAGTTGGAACCGTAAATCAAACACGGTTTGTGCTAGCTTCTTGAAACTTCACAGAATGAAGTAGTTCTAAGTGCTATCTCTATGGATTGTTTCCTCTTGATGTAGCCCTAAGCAGAGATGGGCGAAAAACACCTTCATTGAAAGGGGTTTCCAATCTTCCAAAAAACTACAAAGGTCCTGAAATATCGGCATACATTTTTTCATCCAATCTTCATGATACTTTCAGGTAATGGTCACTACAACAATCCCACTTGGCTGCCCAACTTTCGTTCTTCTAGGTTGAAGCATTCGTTTGCAGTAACAGTTTCAATTTTCACTTTTCACTCTGTTTTCTCATATACGGATAGGTGTAGTTAGAACTCTAAATCAAACACGGTTGGTGCTAGCTTCTCGAAACTTGACACAATGAAGTAGTTCCATGTTCTATCTCTATGGTTTGTTTCTGCTTGATGTAGCCCTAAGCAGAGTCTGTCGGGCACAAACTTTCATTGAAAAGGTCTTCCAAGCTTCCAAAAAACCATGAGTCTCCTGAATTCTCAGCATATATTTTTTCATCCAATCTTCACAATGCTTTCAGGTAATCATCACTACAACAATCTCACTTGGCTGCCCAAGGTTTGTAATTCTAGGTTGAATCATTCGTTTGCACTAACAGTTTCGATTGTTAGGTTTCACTCTGTTTTCTCCTATATGGATAGATGTAGTTGGAACTGTAAATCAAACACGGTTTGTGCTAGCTTCTTGAAACTTCACAGAATGAAGTAGTTCTAAGTGCTATCTCTATGGTTTGTTTCCTCTTGATGTAGCCCTAAGCAGAGATGGGCGAAAAACACCTTCATTGAAAGGGGTTTCCAATCTTCCAAAATCTACAAAAGTCCTGAAATCTCTGCATATATTTTTTCATCCACTCTTCATGATACTTTCAGGTAATGATCACTACAACAATCCCACTTGGCTGCCCAACTTTCGTTCTTCTAAGTTGAAGCATTCGTTTTCAGTAACAGTTTCAATTTTCACGTTTCACTCTGTTTTCTCATATACGGATAGGTGTAGTTAGAACTCTAAATCAAACACGGTTTGTGCTAGCTTCTTGAAACTTGACACAATGAAGTAGTTCCATGTTCTATCTCTATAGTTTGTTTCCGCTTAATTAAGCCCTAAGCAGAGACTTGCGGGCAAACACCTTCATTGAAATGGTCTTCCAAGATTCCAAAAAACCATGAGTCTCCTGAATTCTCAGCATATATTTTTTCATCCAATCTTCACAATACTTTCAGGTAATCATCACTACAACAATCTCACTTGGCTGCCCAAGTTTCGTACTTCTAGGTTGAAGCATTCGTTTGCACTAACAGTTTCGATTGTTAGGTTTCACTCTGTTTTCTGCTATATGGATAGATGTAGTTGGAACCGTAAATCAAACACGGTTTGTGCTAGCTTCTTGAAACTTCACAGAATGAAGTAGTTCTAAGTTCTATCTCTATGGTTTGTTTCCTCTTGATGTAGCCCTAAGCAGAGATGGGCGAAAAACACCTTTATTGAAAGGGGTTTCCAATCTTCCAAAAAACTACTAAAGTCCTGAAATATCAGCATACATTTTTTCATCCAATCTTCATGATACTTTCAGGTAATGGTCACTACAACAATCCCACTTGGCTGCCCAACTTTCGTTCTTCTAGGTTGAAGCATTCGTTTGCAGTAACAGTTTCAATTTTCACGTTTCACTCTGTTTTCTCATATACGGATAGGTGTAGTTAGAACGCTAAAACAAACACGGTTTGTGCTAGCTTCTTGAAACTTGACACAATGAAGTAGTTCCATGTTCTATCTCTATGGTTTGTTTCCGCTTGATTAAGCCCTAAGCAGAGCCTGTCGGGCACAAACTTACATTGAAAAGGTCTTCCAAGCTTCCAAAAAACCATGAGTCTCCTGAATTCTCAGCATATATTTTTTCATCAAATCTTCACAATACTTTCAGGTAATCATCACTACAACAATCTCACTTGGCTGCCCAAGTTTCGTACTTCTAGGTTGAAGCATTCGTTTGCACTAACAGTTTCGATTGTTAGGTTTCACTCTGTTTTCTGCTATATGGATAGATCTAGTTGGAACCGTAAATCAAACACGGTTTGTGCTAGCTTCTTGAAACTTCACAGAATGAAGTAGTTCTAAGTGCTATCTCTATGGTTTGTTTCCTCTTGATGTAGCCCTAAGCAGAGATGGGCGAAAAACACCTTCATTGAAAGGGGTTTCCAATCTTCCAAAATCTACAAAAGTCCTGAAATCTCTGCATATATTTTTTCATCCAATCTTCATGATACTTTCAGGTAATGGTCACTACAACAATCCCACTTGGCTGCCCAACTTTCGTTCTTCTAGGTTGAAGCATTCGTTTGCAGTAACAGTTTCAATTTTCACTTTTCACTCTGTTTTCTCATATACGGATAGGTGTAGTTAGAACTCTAAATCAAACACGGTTTGTGCTAGCTTCTCGAAACTTGACACAATGAAGTAGTTCCATGTTCTATCTCTATGGTTTGTTTCTGCTTGATGTAGCCCTAAGCAGAGCCTGTCGGGCACAAACTTTCATTGAAAAGGTCTTCCAAGCTTCCAAAAAACCATGAGTCTCCTGAATTCTCAGCATATATTTTTTCATCCAATCTTCACAATACTTTCAGGTAATCATCACTACAACAATCTCACTTGGCTGCCCAAGTTTTGTAATTCTAGGTTGAATCATTCGTTTGCACTAACAGTTTCGATTGTTAGGTTTCACTCTGTTTTCTCCTATATGGATAGATGTAGTTGGAACTGTAAATCAAACACGGTTTGTGCTAGCTTCTTGAAACTTCACAGAATGAAGTAGTTCTAAGTGCTATCTCTATGGTTTGTTTCCTCTTGATGTAGCCCTAAGCAGAGATGGGCGAAAAACACCTTCATTGAAAGGGGTTTCCAATCTTCCAAAATCTACAAAAGTCCTGAAATCTCTGCATATATTTTTTCATCCAATCTTCATGATACTTTCAGGTAATGATCACTACAACAATCCAACTTGGCGGCCCAACTTTCGTTCTTCTAGGTTGAAGCATTCGTTTGCAGTAACAGTTTCAATTTTCATGTTTCACTCTGTTTTCTCCTATACGGATAGGTGTAGTTAGAACTCTAAATCAAACACGGTTTGTGCTAGCTTCTTGAAACTTGATACAATGAAGTAGTTCCATGTTCTATCTTTATGGTTTGTTTCCGCTTGATTAAGCCCTAAGCAGAGACTTGCGGGCAAACACCTTCATTGAAAAGGTCTTCCAAGCTTCCAAAAAACCATGAGTCTCCTGAATTCTCAGCATATATTTTTTCATCAAATCTTCACAATACTTTCAGGTAATCATCACTACAACAATCTCACTTGGCTGCCCAAGTTTCGTACTTCTAGGTTGAAGCATTCGTTTGCACTAACAGTTTCGATTGTTAGGTTTCACTCTGTTTTCTGCTATATGGATAGATCTAGTTGGAACCGTAAATCAAACACGGTTTGTGCTAGCTTCTTGAAACTTCACAGAATGAAGTAGTTCTAAGTGCTATCTCTATGGTTTGTTTCCTCTTGATGTAGCCCTAAGCAGAGATGGGCGAAAAACACCTTCATTGAAAGGGGTTTCCAATCTTCCAAAATCTACAAAAGTCCTGAAATCTCTGCATATATTTTTTCATCCAATCTTCATGATACTTTCAGGTAATGGTCACTACAACAATCCCACTTGGCTGCCGAACTTTCGTTCTTCTAGGTTGAAGCATTCGTTTGCAGTAACAGTTTCAATTTTCACTTTTCACTCTGTTTTCTCATATACGGATAGGTGTAGTTAGAACTCTAAATCAAACACGGTTTGTGCTAGCTTCTCGAAACTTGACACAATGAAGTAGTTCCATGTTCTATCTCCATGGTTTGTTTCTGCTTGATGTAGCCCTAAGCAGAGCCTGTCGGGCACAAACTTTCTTTGAAAAGGTCTTCCAAGCTTCCAAAAAACCATGAGGTCCTGAATTCTCAGCATATATTTTTTCATCCAATCTTCACAATACTTTCAGGTAATCATCACTACAACAATCTCACTTGGCTGCCCAAGTTTCGTACTTCTAGGTTGAAGCATTCGTTTGCACTAACAGTTTCGATTGTTAGGTTTCACTCTGTTTTCTGCTATATGGATAGATCTAGTTGGAACCGTAAATCAAACACGGTTTGTGCTAGCTTCTTGAAACTTCACAGAAGGAAGTAGTTCTAAGTGCTATCTCTATGGATTGTTTCCTCTTGATGTAGCCCTAAGCAGAGATGGGCGAAAAACACCTTCATTGAAAGGGGTTTCCAATCTTCCAAAAAACTACAAAAGTCCTGAAATATCAGCATACATTTTTTCATCCAATCTTCATGATACTTTCAGGTAATGGTCACTACAACAATCCCACTTGGCTGCCCAACTTTCGTTCTTCTAGGTTGAAGCATTCGTTTGCAGTAACAGTTTCAATTTTCACGTTTCACTCTGTTTTCTCATACACGGATAGGTGTAGTTAGAACTCTAAATCAAACACGGTTTGTGCTAGCTTCTTGAAACTTGATACAATGAAGTAGTTCCATGTTCTATCTTTATGGTTTGTTTCCGCTTGATTAAGCCCTAAGCAGAGACTTGCGGGCAAACACCTTCATTGAAAAGGTCTTCCAAGCTTCCAAAAAACCATGAGTCTCCTGAATTCTCAGCATATATTTTTTCATCCAATCTTCACAATACTTTCAGGTAATCATCACTACAACAATCTCACTTGGCTGCCCAAGTTTTGTACTTCTAGGTTGAAGCATTCGTTTGCACTAACAGTTCGATTGTTAGGTTTCACTCTGTTTTCTGCTATATGGATAGATCTAGTTGGAACCGTAAATCAAACACGGTTTGTGCTAGCTTCTTGAAACTTCACAGAATGAAGTTGTTCTAAGTGCTATCTCTATGGATTGTTTCCTCTTGATGTAGCCCTAAGCAGAGATGGGCGAAAAACACCTTCATTGAAAGGGGTTTCCAATCTTCCAAAAAACTACAAAAGTCCTGAAATATCAGCACACATTTTTTCATCCAATCTTCAAGATACTTTCAGGTAATGGTCACTACAACAATCCCACTTGGCTGCCCAACTTTCGTTCTTCTAGGTTGAAGCATTCGTTTGCAGTAACAGTTGCAATTTTCACGTTTCACTCTGTTTTCTCATATACGGATAGGTGTAGTTACAACGCTAAATCAAACACGTTTTGTGCTAGCTTCTTGAAACTTGACACAATGAAGTAGTTCCATGTTCTATCTCTATGGTTTGTTTCCGCTTGATTAAGCCCTAAGCAGAGCCTGTCGGGCACAAACTTACATTGAAAAGGTCTTCCAAGCTTCCAAAAAACCATGAGTCTCCTGAATTCTCAGCATATATTTTTTCATCCAATCTTCACAATACTTTCAGGTAATCATCACTACAACAATCTCACTTGGCTGCCCAAGTTTCGTACTTCTAGGTTGAAGCATTCGTTTGCACTAACAGTTTCGATTGTTAGGTTTCACTCTGTTTTCTGCTATATGGATAGATCTAGTTGGAACCGTAAATCAAACACGGTTTGTGCTAGCTTCTTGAAACTTCACAGAATGAAGTAGTTCTAAGTGCTATCTCTATGGATTGTTTCCTCTTGATGTAGCCCTAAGCAGAGATGGGCGAAAAACACCTTCATTGAAAGGGGTTTCCAATCTTCCAAAAAACTACAAAGTCCTGAAATATCAGCATACATTTTTTCATCCAATCTTCATGATACTTTCAGGTAATGGTCACTACAACAATCCCACTTGGCTGCCAACTTTCGTTCTTCTAGGTTGAAGCATTCGTTTGCAGTAACAGTTTCAATTTTCACGTTTCACTCTGTTTTCTCATATACGGATAGGTGTAGTTAGAACTCTAAATCAAACACGGTTTGTGCTAGCTTCTTGAAACTTGATACAATGAAGTAGTTCCATGTTCTATCTTTATGGTTTGTTTCCGCTTGATTAAGCCCTAAGCAGAGACTTGCGGGCAAACACCTTCATTGAAAAGGTCTTCCAAGCTTCCAAAAAACCATGAGTCTCCTGAATTCTCAGCATATAT
>NW_027511041.1:0-28856 GCF_048772815.1 Callospermophilus lateralis | reverse complement strand
GTAGGAGAGAACAGAGGGAAACCTAAATATAAAAACGACTACTGTAGACGAAAGCTTCAACCTAGAAGAACATAATATGGTGAGCCAAGTGGGATTTCTGTACTGATCATTACCACCAAGTATCATCAAGATTGGGTGAAAAAATATTTGCTGGTATTTCGGAAACACGTTATTTCTTAGAAGCTTGGCAACCCCTCTCAATGAAAGTACTTTTCCACAGTCTGTGCCTAGGGCTACTTGAAGAGGAAGCAACCATAGAGACAAAACTAGAAGTCCTTTATTTTGTCAAGTTTTAAAGAGCTACTACAAACCATGTTGGATTTAGAGTTCCAATTTCACCTATCTATATAGGAGAGAACAGAGAGAAACCAAAAATAAAAACTGCAACTGTAAACGAACGCTTCAAACTAGAAGAACAAAATTTGGTGAGCCAAGTGGGATTTGTGTACTTGTCATTACCACCACGTATCAACAAGATTGGGTGAGGAAATATTTGCTGGTATTTCAGAAACTCGTAATTTATTGGAAGTTTGGCAACCCCTTTTAATGAAAGTGATTTTCCACAGTCTCTGCTTAGGGCTACTTGAAGAACAAACAAACAATAGAGACAAAACTGAGATCTAATTTTTGTCAAGTTTCAAAGAGCTACTACAAACCATGTTGGATTTAGAGTTCCAAATTCATCTATCTATATAGGAGAGAACAGGGGGAAACCTTAATATAAAAACGATTACTGTAGACGAACGCTTCAACCTAGAAGAACAAAATTTGGTGAGCCAAGTGCGATTTGTGTACTGATCATTACCACCAAGTATCATCAAGATTGGGTGAAAAAATATTTGCTGGTATTTCGGAAACTCGTTATTTTTTGGAAGATTGGCAACCCCTTTCAATGAAAGTGCTTTTCAAAAGTCTCTGCTTAGGGCTACTTGAAGAGGAAACAAACCATAGAGACAAAACTGAGAACTACTTTTTTATGTCAAGTTTCAAAGAGCTACTACAAACCTTGTTGGATTTAGAGTTCCAAATTCATCTATCTATATAGGAGAGAACAGAGTATATCCTAAAGATAAAAACTGCTACTGTAGACGAACACTTCAACCTAGAAGAACAAAATTTGGTGAGCCAAGTGGGATTTGTGTACTGATCATTACCACCAAGTATCATCAAGATTGCGTGAAAAAATATTTGCTGGTATTTCGGAAACTCGTTATTTCTTAAAAGCTTGGCAACCCCTCTCAATGAAATTGCTTTTCCACAGTCTGTGCTTAGGGCTACTTGAATAGGTAACAAACCGTAGAGAAAAAAGTGAGAACTCCTTTATTTTGTCAAGTTTCAAAGAGCTACAACAAACCATGTTGGATTAAGAGTTCCAAATTCATCTATATATATAGGAGAGAACAGAGGGAAACCTAAAAATATAAACTGCTAGTGTAAAAGAACGCTTCAACCTAGAAGAACAAAATTTGGTGAGTCAAGTGGGATTTTGTGTTCCGATCATTACCACCAAGTATCATCAAGATTGGGTGAAAAAATATTTGCGGGTATTTCGGAAACTCGTTATTTCTTAGAAGCTTGGCAACCCCCTCTCAAAGAAACTGCTTTTCCACAGTCTGTGCCTAGGGCTACTTAAAGAGGAATCAACCATAAAGACAAAACTGAGAACTCCTTTATTTTGTCAAGTTTCAAAGAGCTACTAAAAACCATGTTGGATTTAGAGTTCGAAATTCATCTATCTATATAGGAGAGAACAGAGGGAAACCTAAATATAAAAACGACTACTGTAGACGAACGCTTCAACCTAGAAGAACAAAATTTGGTGAGCCGAGTGGGATTTTTGTACCGATCATTACCACCACGTATCATCAAGATTGGGTGAAAAAATATTTGCTGGTATTTCGAAAACTCGTAATTTCTTGGAAGCTTGGCAACCCCTTTCAATGAAAGTGCTTTTCCACAGTTTCTTCTTAGAGCTACTTGAAGAGGAAACAAATAATAGACACAAAACTTAGAATTCCTTTATTTTGTCAAGTTTCAAAGAGCTACTACAAACCATGTTGGTTTTAGAGTTCCAAATTCATCTATCTATATAGGAGAGAACAGAGGGAAACCTAAAAATATAAACTGCTACTGTAAAAGAACGCTTCAACCTAGAAGAACAAAATTTGGTGAGTCAAGTGGGATTTCTGTACCAATCATTACCACCAAGTATCATCAAGATTGGGTGAAAAAATATTTGCGGGTATTTCGGGACCTTGTTATTTTTGGGAAGCTTGGCAAACCCTTTCAATGAAAGTGCTTTTCAAAAGTCTCTGCTTAGGGCTACTTGAAGAGGAAACAAACCATAGAGACAAAACTGAGAACTACTTTTTTTTGTCAAGTTTCAAAGAGCGACTATGAACCATGTTGGATTTAGAGTTCCAAATTCATCTATCTATATAGGAGAGAACAGAGGGAAACCTAAATATCAAAACGACTACTGTAGACGAACGCTTCAACCTAGAAGAACAAAATTTGGTGAGCCAAGTGGGATTTTTGTACCGATCATTACCACCATGTATCATCAAGATTGGGTGAAAAAATATTTGCTGGTATTTCGGAAACTCGTAATTTTTTGGAAGCTTGGCAACCCCTTTCAATGAAAGTGCTTTTCCACAGTTTCTGCTTAGGGTTACTTGAAGAGGAAAAAATAATAGAGACAAAACTTAGAATTCCTTTATTTTGTCAAGTTTCAAAGAGCTACTACAAACCATGTTGGATTTAGAGTTCCAAATTCATCTATCTATATAGGAGAGAACAGAGGGAAACCTAAAAATATAAACTGCTACTGTAAAAGAACACTTCAATCTAGAAGAACAAAATTTGGTGAGTCAAGTGGGATTTGTGTACCGATCATTACCACCAAGTATCATCAAGTTTGGGTGAAAAAATATTTGCTGGTATTTCGGAAACTCGTTATTTCTTGGAAGCTTGGCAACCCCTTTCAATGAAAGTGCTTTTCCACAGTCCCTGTTAGGGCTGGTTGAAGAGGAAACAAACCATAGAGACAAAACTTAGAATTCCTTTATTTTGTCAAGTTTCAAAGAGCGACTACAAACCAAGTGGATTTAGAGTTCCAAATTCATCTATCTATGTAGGAGAGAACAGAGGGAAACCTAAATATAAAAACGACTACTGTAGACGAACGCTTCAACCTAGAAGAACAAAATTTGGTGAGCCAAGTGCGATTTGTGTACTGATCATTACCACCAAGTATCATCAAGATTGGGTGAAAAAATATTTGCTGGTATTTCGGAAACTCGTTATTTTTTGGAAGATTGGCAACCCCTTTCAATGAAAGTGCTTTTCAAAAGTCTCTGCTTAGGGCTACTTGAAGAGGAAACAAACCATAGAGACAA
Source organism: Callospermophilus lateralis (assembly GCF_048772815.1). NCBI lineage: Eukaryota > Metazoa > Chordata > Mammalia > Rodentia > Sciuridae > Callospermophilus > Callospermophilus lateralis. Next base: position 25,458 of record NW_027511041.1, on the reverse strand, counting down.
AACTGAGAACTACTTTTTTATGTCAAGTTTCAAAGAGCTACTACAAACCTTGTTGGATTTAGAGTTCCAAATTCATCTATCTATATAGGAGAGAACAGAGTATATCCTAAAGATAAAAACTGCTACTGTAGACGAACACTTCAACCTAGAAGAACAAAATTTGGTGAGCCAAGTGGGATTTGTGTACTGATCATTACCACCAAGTATCATCAAGATTGCGTGAAAAAATATTTGCTGGTATTTCGGAAACTCGTTATTTCTTAAAAGCTTGGCAACCCCTCTCAATGAAATTGCTTTTCCACAGTCTGTGCTTAGGGCTACTTGAATAGGTAACAAACCGTAGAGAAAAAAGTGAGAACTCCTTTATTTTGTCAAGTTTCAAAGAGCTACAACAAACGATGTTGGATTAAGAGTTCCAAATTCATCTATATATATAGGAGAGAACAGAGGGAAACCTAAAAATATAAACTGCTAGTGTAAAAGAACGCTTCAACCTAGAAGAACAAAATTTGGTGAGTCAAGTGGGATTTGTGTTGCGATCATTACCACCAAGTATCATCAAGATTGGGTGAAAAAATATTTGCGGGTATTTCGGAAACTCGTTATTTCTTAGAAGCTTGGCAACCCCTCTCAAAGAAACTGCTTTTCCACAGTCTGTGCCTAGGGCTACTTAAAGAGGAATCAACCATAAAGACAAAACTGAGAACTCCTTTATTTTGTCACGTTTCAAAGAGCTACTACAAACCATGTTGGATTTAGAGTTCGAAATTCATCTATCTATATAGGAGAGAACAGAGGGAAACCTAAATATAAAAACGACTACTGTAGACGAACGCTTCAACCTAGAAGAACAAAATTTGGTGAGCCGAGTGGGATTTTTGTACCGATCATTACCACCACGTATCATCAAGATTGGGTGAAAAAATATTTGCTGGTATTTCGAAAACTCGTAATTTCTTGGAAGCTTGGCAACCCCTTTCAATGAAAGTGCTTTTCCACAGTTTCTTCTTAGAGCTACTTGAAGAGGAAAAAATAATAGACACAAAACCTAGAATTCCTTTATTTTGTCAAGTTTCAAAGAGCTACTACAAACCATGTTGGATTTAGAGTTCCAAATTCATCTATCTATATAGGAGAGAACAGAGGGAAACCTAAAAATATAAACTGCTACTGTAAAAGAACGCTTCAACCTAGAAGAACAAAATTTGGTGAGTCAAGTGGGATTTCTGTACCAATCATTACCACCAAGTATCATCAAGATTGGGTGAAAAAATATTTGCGGGTATTTCGGGACCTTGTTATTTTTTGGAAGCTTGGCAAACCCTTTCAATGAAAGTGCTTTTCAAAAGTCTCTGCTTAGGGCTACTTGAAGAGGAAACAAACCATAGAGACAAAACTGAGAACTACTTTTTTTTGTCAAGTTTCAAAGAGCGACTATGAACCATGTTGGATTTAGAGTTCCAAATTCATCTATCTATATAGGAGAGAACAGAGGGAAACCTAAATATCAAAACGACTACTGTAGACGAACGCTTCAACCTAGAAGAACAAAATTTGGTGAGCCAAGTGGGATTTTTGTACCGATCATTACCACCATGTATCATCAAGATTGGGTGAAAAAATATTTGCTGGTATTTCGGAAACTCGTAATTTTTTGGAAGCTTGGCAACCCCTTTCAATGAAAGTGCTTTTCCACAGTTTCTGCTTAGGGTTACTTGAAGAGGAAAAAATAATAGAGACAAAACTTAGAATTCCTTTATTTTGTCAAGTTTCAAAGAGCTACTACAAACCATGTTGGATTTAGAGTTCCAAATTCATCTATCTATATAGGAGAGAACAGAGGGAAACCTAAAAATATAAACTGCTACTGTAAAAGAACGCTTCAACCTAGAAGAACAAAATTTGGTGAGTCAAGTGGGATTTCTGTACCAATCATTACCACCAAGTATCATCCAGATTGGGTGAAAAAATATTTGCGGGTATTTCGGGACCTTGTTATTTTTTGGAAGCTTGGAAACCCCTTTCAATGAAAGTGCTTTTCCATAGTCTGTGCCTAGTGCTACTTGAAGAGGAAACAACCATAGAGACAAAACTTAGAACTCCTTTATTTTGTCAAGTCTCAAAGGGCTACTACAAACCATGTTGGATTTAGAGTTCGAAATTCATCTATCTATATAGAAGAGAACAGAGGGAAACCTAAATATAAAAACGACTTCTGTAGACGAACGCTTCAACCTAGAAGAAGAAAATTTGGTGAGCCAAGTGGGATTTTTGTACTGATCATTACCACCAAGTATCATCAATATTGGGTGAAATAATATTTGCTGGTATTTCGGAAACTCGTTGTTTCGTAGAAGCTGGCAACCCCTCTCAATGAAAGTGCTCTTCCAAAGTCTGTGCCTTGGGCTACTTGAAGAGGAAACAAACCATAGAGACAAAACTGTGAACTCCTTAATTTTGTCTAGTTTCAAAGAGCTACTACAAACCATGTTGGACTTAGAGTTCCAAATTCATCTATCTACATAGGAGAGAAGAGAGTGAAACCAAAAATAAAAACTGCAACTGTAAACGAACGCTTCCACCTAGAAAAACAAAATTTGGTGAGCAAAGTGGGATTTGTGTACTTGTCATTACGAACACGTATCATCAAGATTGGGTGAAAAAATATTGCTGGTATTTCGGAAACTCGTTATTTCTTGGAAGCTTGGCAACCCCTTTCAATGAAAGTGCTTTTCCACAGTTTCTGCTTAGGGCTACTTGAAGAGGAAACAAACCATAGAGACAAAACTGAGAACTCCTTCATTTTGTAAGTTTCAAAGAGCGACTATAAACCAAGTTGGAGTTAGAGTTCCAATTTCACCTATCTATATAGGAGAGAACAGAGAGAAACCAAAAATAAAAACTGCAACTGTAAACGAACGCTTCAACCTAGAAGAACAAAATTTGGTGAGCCAAGTGGGATTTGTGTACTTGTCATTACCACCACGTATCAACAAGATTGGGTGAGAAAATATTTGCTGGTATTTCAGAAACTCGTAATTTATTGGAAGTTTGGCAACCCCTTTTAATGAAAGTGCATTTCCACAGTCTCTGCATAGGGCTACTTGAAGAAAAAACAAACCATAGAGACAAAACTGAGATCTACTTTTTTGTCAAGTTTCAAAGAGCTACTACAAACCATGTTGGATTTAGAGTTCCAAATTCATCTATCTATATAGGAGAGAACAGGGGGAAACCTTAATATAAAAACGATTACTGTAGACGAACGCTTCAACCTAGAAGAACAAAATTTGGTGAGCCAAGTGCGATTTGTGTACTGATCATTACCACCAAGTATCATCAATATTGGGTGAAATAATATTTGCTGGTATTTCGGAAACACGTTATTTCTTAGAAACTTGGCAACCCCTCTCAATGAAAGTGCTTTTCCACAGTCTGTGCCTAGGGCTTCTTGAATAGGAAACAAACCGTAGAGACAATAGTGAGAACTCCTTTATTTTATCAAGTTTCCAAGAGCTACTACAAAACATGTTGGATTAAGAGTTCCAAATTCATCTGTCTATATAGGAGAGAACAGAGGGAAACCTAAAAATAAAAACTGCTACTGTAAACGAACGCTTCAACCTAGAAGAACAAAATTTGGTGAGCCAAGTGGGATTTTTGTACCGATCATTACCACCACGTATCATCAAGATTGGGTGATAAAATATTTGCTGGTATTTTCGAAACTCATAATTTCCTGGAAGCTTGGCAACCCCTTTCAATGAAAGTGGTTTTCCACAGTTTCTGCTTAGGGCTACTTGAAGAGGAAACAAATAATAGAGACAAAACTTAGAATTCCTTTATTTTGTCAAGTTTCAAAGAGCTACTACAAACCATGTTGGATTTAGAGTTACAAATTCATCCATCTATATACGAGAGAACAGAGGGAAACCTAAAAATATAAACTGCTACTGTAAAAGAACGCTTCAACCTAGAAGAACAAAATTTGGTGAGTCAAGTGGGATTTGTGTACCGATCATTACCACCTAGTATCATCAAGATTGTGTGAAAAAATATTTGCGGGTATTTCGGGAACTCGTTATTTTTTGGAACCTTGGCAACCCCTTTCAATGAAACTGCTTTTCCAGAGTCTCTGCTTAGGGTACTTGAAGAGGAAACAACCATAGAGACAAAACTGAGAAGTCCTTTATTTTGTAAAGTTTCAAAGAGCTACTAGAAACCATGTTGGATTTAGAGTTCCAAATTCATCTATCTATATAGGAGAGAACAGAGGGAAACCTAAATATAAAAACGACTACTGTAGACGAACGCTTCAACCTAGAAGAATAAAATTTGGTGAGCCAAGTGGGATTTGTGTACTTGTCATTACGACCACGTATCATCAAGATTGGGTGAAAAAATATTTGCTGGTATTTCGTAAACTTGTTATTTCTTAGAAGCTTGGCAACCCCTGTCAATTAAAGTGCTTTTCCACAGTCTGTGCCTAGGGCTACTTGAAGAGGAAACAACCATAGAGACAAAACTGAGAACTCCTTTTTTTGTCAATTTTCAAAGGGCTACTACAAACCATGTTGGATTTAGAGTTCCAAATTCATCTATCTATATATGAGACAACAGAGGGAAACCTAAAAATATAAACTGCTTGTGTAAACGAATGCTTCAACATAGAAGAATAAAATTTGGTGGGCCAAGTGGGATTTGTGTCCTTGTCATTACGACCACGTATCATCCAGATTGGGTGAAAAAATATTTGCTGGTATTTCGGAAACTCGTAATTTTTTGGAAGCTTGGCAACCCCTTTCAATGAAAGTGCTTTTCCACAGTCTGTGCATAGGGCTACTTGAAGAGGAAACAAATTATAGAGACAAACCTGAGAACTCCTTTATTATGTCATGTTTCAAAGAGCTACTACAAACCTTGTTGGATTTAGAGTTCGAAATTCATCTATCTACATAGGAGAGAACAGAGTGAAACCTAAACATAAAAACTGCTACTGTAGACGAACACTTCAACCTAGAAGAACAAAATTTGGTGAGCCAAGTGGGATTTTTGTACCGATCATTACCACCACGTATCATCAAGATTGGGTGAAAAAATATTTGCTGGTATTTCGGAAACTCGTAATTTTTTGGAAGCTTGGCAACCCCTTTCAATGAAAGTGCTTTTCCACAGTCTCTGCTTAGGGCTACTTGAAGAGGAATCAAATTATAGAGTCAAACCTGAGAACTCCTTTATTATGTCAAGTTTCAAAGAGCTACTACAAACCTTGTTGGATTTAGAGTTATAAATTCATCTATCTATACAGGAGAGAACAGAGTGAAACCTAAATGTAAAAACTGCTACTGTAGACGAACGCTTCAACCTACAAGAACAAAATTTGGTGAGCCAATTGGGATTTGTGTACTGATCATTACCACCAAGTATCATCAAGATTGGGTGAAAAAATATTTGCGGGTATTTCGGAAACTCGTTATTTCCTAAAAGCTTGGCAACCCCTCTCAATGAAATTGCTTTTCCACAGTCTGTGCTTACGGCTACTTGTATAGGTAACAAACCGTAGAGACAAAAGTGAGAACTCCTTTATTTTGTCAAGTTTCAAAGAGCTACAACAAACCATGTTGGATTAAGAGTTCCAAATTCATCTATATATGTAGGAGAGAACAGAGGGAAACCTAAAAATATAAACTGCTAGTGTAAAAGAACGCTTCAACCTAGAAGAACAAAATTTGGTGAGTCAAGTGGGATTTGTGTTCCGATCATTACCACCAAGTATCATCAAGATTGGGTGAAAAAATATTTGCGGGTATTTCGGAAATTCGTTATTTCTTAGAAGCTTGGCAACCCCTCTCAATGAAACTGCTTTTCCACAGTCTGTGCCTAGGGCTACTTGAAGAGGAATCAACCATAAAGAAAAAACTGAGAACTCCTTTATTTTGTCAAGTTTCAAAGAGCTACTACAAACCATGTTGGATTTAGAGTTCGAAATTCATCTATCTATATAGGAGAGAACAGAGGGAAACCTAAATATAAAAACGACTACTGTAGACGAACGCTTCAACCTAGAAGAACAATATTTGGTGAGCCAAGTGGGATTTTTGTACCGATCATTACCACCACGTATCATCAAGATTGGGTGAAAAAATATTTGCTGGTATTTCGAAAACTCGTAATTTCTTGGAAGCTTGTGAACCCCTGTCAATTAAAGTGTTTTTCCACAGTCTGTACCTAGGGCTACTTGAAGAGGAAACAACCATAGAGACAAAAGTGAGAACTCCTTTATTTTGTCAAGTTTCAAAGAGCTACTACAAACCATGTTGGAATAAGAGTTCCAAATTCATCTATCTATATAGGAGAGAACAGAGGGAAACCTAAATATAAAAACGACTACTGTAGACGAACGCTTCAACCTAGAAGAACATAATATGGTGAGCCAAGTGGGATTTCTGTACTGATCATTACCACCAAGTATCATCAAGATTGGGTGAAAAAATATTTGCTGGTATTTCGGAAACACGTTATTTCTTAGAAGCTTGGCAACCCCTCTCAATGAAAGTGCTTTTCCACAGTCTGTGCCTAGGGCTACTTGAAGAGGAAACAACCATAGAGACAAAACTGAGAACTCCTTTATTTTGTCAAGTTTCAAAGGGCTACTACAAACCATGTTGGATTTAGAGTTCCAAATTCATCTATCTATATAGGAGAGAACAGAGGGAAACCTAAAAATATAAACTGCTACTGTAAACGAATGATTCAACCTACAAGAACAAAATTTGGTGGGCCAAGTGGGATTTGTGTCCTTGTCATTACGACCACGTATCATCCAGATTGGGTGAAAACATATTTGCTAGTATTTCGGAAACTCGTAATTTCTTGGAAGCTTTGCAACCCCTTTCAATGAAAGTGCTTTTCCACAGTCTCTGCTTAGGGCTACTTGAAGAGGAAACAAATAATAGAGACAAAACTTAGAATTCCTTTATTTTGTCAAGTTTCAAAGAGCTACTACAAACCATGTTGGATTTAGAGTTACAAATTCATCCATCTATATACGAGAGAACAGAGGGAAACCTAAAAATATAAACTGCTACTGTAAAAGAACGATTCAACCTAGAAGAACAAAATTTGGTGAGTCAAGTGGGATTTGTGTACCGATCATTACCACCTAGTATCATCAAGATTGTGTGAAAAAATATTTGCGGGTATTTCGGGAACTCGTTATTTTTTGGAACCTTGGCAACCCCTTTCAATGAAACTGCTTTTCCAGAGTCTCTGCTTAGGGTACTTGAAGAGGAAACAACCATAGAGACAAAACTGAGAAGTCCTTTATTTTGTAAAGTTTCAAAGAGCTACTAGAAACCATGTTGGATTTAGAGTTCCAAATTCATCTATCTATATAGGAGAGAACAGAGGGAAACCTAAATATAAAAACGACTACTGTAGACGAACGCTTCAACCTAGAAGAATAAAATTTGGTGAGCCAAGAGGGATTTGTGTACTTGTCATTACGACCACGTATCATCAAGATTGGGTGAAAAAATATTTGCTGGTATTTCGTAAACTTGTTATTTCTTAGAAGCTTGGCAACCCCTGTCAATTAAAGTGCTTTTCCACAGTCTGTGCCTAGGGCTACTTGAAGAGGAAACAACCATAGAGACAAAACTGAGAACTCCTTTTTTTGTCAATTTTCAAAGGGCTACTACAAACCATGTTGGATTTAGAGTTCCAAATTCATCTATCTATATATGAGACAACAGAGGGAAACCTAAAAATATAAACTGCTTGTGTAAACGAATGCTTCAACATAGAAGAATAAAATTTGGTGGGCCAAGTGGGATTTGTGTCCTTGTCATTACGACCACGTATCATCCAGATTGGGTGAAAAAATATTTGCTGGTATTTCGGAAACTCGTAATTTTTTGGAAGCTTGGCAACCCCTTTCAATGAAAGTGCTTTTCCACAGTCTGTGCATAGGGCTACTTGAAGAGGAAACAAATTATAGAGACAAACCTGAGAACTCCTTTATTATGTCATGTTTCAAAGAGCTACTACAAACCTTGTTGGATTTAGAGTTCGAAATTCATCTATCTACATAGGAGAGAACAGAGTGAAACCTAAACATAAAAACTGCTACTGTAGACGAACACTTCAACCTAGAAGAACAAAATTTGGTGAGCCATGTGGGATTTTTGTACCGATCATTACCACCACGTATCATCAAGATTGGGTGAAAAAATATTTGCTGGTATTTCGGAAACTCGTAATTTTTTGGAAGCTTGGCAACCCCTTTCAATGAAAGTGCTTTTCCACAGTCTCTGCTTAGGGCTACTTGAAGAGGAATCAAATTATAGAGGCAAACCTGAGAACTCCTTTATTATGTCAAGTTTCAAAGAGCTACTACAAACCTTGTTGGATTTAGAGTTATAAATTCATCTATCTATACAGGAGAGAACAGAGTGAAACCTAAATGTAAAAACTGCTACTGTAGACGAACGCTTCAACCTACAAGAACAAAATTTGGTGAGCCAATTGGGATTTGTGTACTGATCATTACCACCAAGTATCATCAAGATTGGGTGAAAAAATATTTGCGGGTATTTCGGAAACTCGTTATTTCCTAAAAGCTTGGCAACCCCTCTCAATGAAATTGCTTTTCCACAGTCTGTGCTTACGGCTACTTGTATAGGTAACAAACCGTAGAGACAAAAGTGAGAACTCCTTTATTTTGTCAAGTTTCAAAGAGCTACAACAAACCATGTTGGATTAAGAGTTCCAAATTCATCTATATATGTAGGAGAGAACAGAGGGAAACCTAAAAATATAAACTGCTAGTGTAAAAGAACGCTTCAACCTAGAAGAACAAAATTTGGTGAGTCAAGTGGGATTTGTGTTCCGATCATTACCACCAAGTATCATCAAGATTGGGTGAAAAAATATTTGCGGGTATTTCGGAAATTCGTTATTTCTTAGAAGCTTGGCAACCCCTCTCAATGAAACTGCTTTTCCACAGTCTGTGCCTAGGGCTACTTGAAGAGGAATCAACCATAAAGACAAAACTGAGAACTCCTTTATTTTGTCAAGTTTCAAAGAGCTACTACAAACCATGTTGGATTTAGAGTTCGAAATTCATCTATCTATATAGGAGAGAACAGAGGGAAACCTAAATATAAAAACGACTACTGTAGACGAACGCTTCAACCTAGAAGAACAATATTTGGTGAGCCAAGTGGGATTTTTGTACCGATCATTACCACCACGTATCATCAAGATTGGGTGAAAAAATATTTGCTGGTATTTCGAAAACTCGTAATTTCTTGGAAGCTTGTCAACCCCTGTCAATTAAAGTGCTTTTCCACAGTCTGTACCTAGGGCTACTTGAAGAGGAAACAACAATAGAGACAAAAGTGAGAACTCCTTTATTTTGTCAAGTTTCAAAGAGCTACTACAAACCATGTTGGAATAAGAGTTCCAAATTCATCTATCTATATAGGAGAGAACAGAGGGAAACCTAAATATAAAAACGACTACTGTAGACGAACGCTTCAACCTAGAAGAACATAATATGGTGAGCCAAGTGGGATTTCTGTACTGATCATTACCACCAAGTAGAATCAAGATTGGGTGAAAAAATATTTGCTGGTATTTCGGAAACACGTTATTTCTTAGAAGCTTGGCAACCCCTCTCAATGAAAGTGCTTTTCCACAGTCTGTGCCTAGGGCTACTTGAAGAGGAAACAACCATAGAGACAAAACTGAGAACTCCTTTATTTTGTCAAGTTTCAAAGGGCTACTACAAACCATGTTGGATTTAGAGTTCCAAATTCATCTATCTATATAGGAGAGAACAGAGGGAAACCTAAAAATATAAACTGCTACTGTAAACGAATGATTCAACCTACAAGAACAAAATTTGGTGGGCCAAGTGGGATTTGTGTCCTTGTCATTACGACCACGTATCATCCAGATTGGGTGAAAACATATTTGCTAGTATTTCGGACTCGTAATTTCTTGGAAGCTTTGCAACCCCTTTCAATGAAAGTGCTTTTCCACAGTCTCTGCTTAGGGCTACTTGAAGAGGAATCAACCTTAAAGACAAAACTGAGAACTCCTTTATTTTATCAAGTTTCAAAGAGCTACTACAAACCATGTTGGATTTAGAGTTCGAAATTCATCTATCTATATAGGAGAGAACAGAGGGAAACCTAAATATAAAAACAACTACTGTAGACGAACGCTTCAACCTAGAAGAACAAAATATGGTGAGCCAAGTGGGATTAGTGTACTGATAATTACCACCAAGTTTCATCAAGATTGGGTGAAAAAATATTTGCTGGTATTTCGGAAACTCGTTATTTCTTAGAAGCTTGGCAACCCCTGTCAATTAAAGTGCTTTTCCACAGTCTGTACCTAGGGCTACTTGAAGAGGAAACAACCATAGAGACAAAAGTGAGAACTCCTTTATTTTGTGAAGTTTCAAAGAGCTACTACAAACCATGTTGGAATAAGAGTTCCAAATTCATCTATCTATATAGGAGAGAACAGAGGGAAACCAAAAAATAAAAACTGCTACTGTAATCGAACGCTTCAACCTAGAAGAACAAAATTTGGTGAGCCAAATTGGATTTTTGTACCGATCATTACCAACACGTATCATCAAGATTGGGTGAAAAAATATTTGCTGGTATTTCGGAAACTCGTAATTTCTTGGAAGCTTGGCAACCCCTTTCAATGAAAGTGCTTTTCCACATTTTCTTCCTAGAGCTACTTGAAGAGGAAACAAATAATAGAGACAAAACTTAGAAATCCTTTATTTTGTCAAGTTTCAAAGAGCTACTACAAACCATGTTGGATTTAGAGTTCCAAATTCATCTATCTATATAGGAGAGAACAGAGGGAAACCTAAAAATATAAACTGCTACTGTAAAAGAACGCTTCAACCTAGAAGAACAAAATTTGGTGAGTCAAGTGGGATTTCTGTACCAATCATTACCACCAAGTATCATCAAGATTGGGTGAAAAAATATTTGCGGGTATTTCGGGACCTTGTTATTTTTTGGAAGCTTGGCAAACCCTTTCAATGAAATTGCTTTTCAAAAGTCTCTGCTTAGGGCTACTTGAAGAGGAAACAAACCATAGAGACAAAACTGAGAACTACTTTTTTTTGTCAAGTTTCAAAGAGCGACTATGAACCATGTTGGATTTAGAGTTCCAAATTCATCTATCTATATAGGAGAGAACAGAGGGAAACCTAAATATCAAAACGACTACTGTAGACGAACGCTTCAACCTAGAAGAACAAAATTTGGTGAGCCAAGTGGGATTTTTGTACCGATCATTACCACCATGTATCATCAAGATTGGGTGAAAAAATATTTGCTGGTATTTCGGAAACTCGTAATTTTTTGGAAGCTTGGCAACCCCTTTCAATGAAAGTGCTTTTCCACAGTTTCTGCTTAGGGTTACTTGAAGAGGAAAAAATAATAGAGACAAAACTTAGAATTCCTTTATTTTGTCAAGTTTCAAAGAGCTAATACAAACCATGATGGATTTAGAGTTCCAAATTCATCTATCTATATAGGAGAGAACAGAGGGAAACCTAAAAATATAAACTGCTACTGTAAAAGAACGCTTCAACCTAGAAGAACAAAATTTGGTGAGTCAAGTGGGATTTGTGTACCGATCATTACCACCAAGTATCATCAAGTTTGGGTGAAAAAATATTTGCTGGTATTTCGGAAACTCGTTATTTCTTGGAAGCTTGGCAACCCCTTTCAATGAAAGTGCTTTTCAACAGTCTCTGTTAGGGCTGGTTGAAGAGGAAACAAACCATAGAGACAAAACTGAGAACTCCTTTATTTTGTCAAGTTTCAAAGAGCGACTACAAACCAAGTGGATTTAGAGTTCCAAATTCATCTATCTATATAGGAGAGAACAGAGGGAAACCTAAATATAAAAACGACTACTGTAGACGAACGCTTCAACCTAGAAGAACATAATATGGTGAGCCAAGTGGGATTTGTGTTCTGATCATTACCACCACGTATCATCAAGATTGGGTGAAAAATATTTGCTGGTATTTCGGAAACTCGTAATTTCTTGGAAGCATGGCAACCCCTTTCAATAAAAGTGCTTTTCCACAGTTTCTTCTTATTGCTACTTGAAGAGGAAACAAATAATAGAGACAAAACTGAGAACTCCTTTATTTTGTCAAGTTTCAGAGGGCTACTACAAACCATGTTGGATTTAGAGTTCCAAATTCATCTATCTATATAGGAGAGAACAGAGGGAAACCTAAAAATATAAACTGCTACTGTAAAAGAACGCTTCAACATAGAAGAACAAAATTAGGTGAGTCAAGTGGGATTTCTGTACCAATCATTACCACCAAGTATCATCAAGATTGGGTGAAAAAATATTTGCGGGTATTTTGGGAACTCGTAATTTTTTGGAAGCTTGGCAACCCCTTTCAATGAAAGTGCTTTTCAAAAGTCTCTGCTTAGGGCTACTTGAAGAGGAAACAAACCATAGAGACAAAACTGAGAACTACTTTTTTTTGTCAAGTTTCAAAGAGCGACTATAAACCATGTTGGATTTAGAGTTCCAAATTCATCTATCTATATAGGAGAGAACAGAGAGAAAACTAAGTATCAAAACGACTACTGTTGACGAACGCTTCAACCTAGAAGAAAAAAATTTGGTGAGCCAAGTGCGATTTGTGTACTGATCATTACCAAAAGTATCATTAAGACTGGGTGAAAAAATATTTGCTGGTATTCGGAAACTCGTAATTTCTTGGAAGCTTGGCAACCCCTTTTAATGAAAGTGCTTTTCCACAGTCTCTGCTTAGGGCTACTTGAAGAAAAAACAAACCATAGAGACAAAACAGAGAACTACTTTTTTTTTGTGAAGTTTCAAAGAGCTACTACAAACCATGTTGGATTTAGAGTTCCAAATTCATCTATCAATATATGAGAGAACAGAGTGAAACCTAAAAATATAAACTGCTATTGTAAAAGAACGCTTCAACCTAGAAGAACTAAATTTGGTGAGTCAAGTGGGATTTTGTGTACCGATCATTACCACCAAGTATCATCAAGTTTGGGTGAAAAAATATTTGCTGGTATTTCGGAAACTCGATATTTCTTGGAAGCTTGGCAACCCCTTTCAATGAAAGTGCTTTTCCACAGTCTCTGTTTGGGCTACTTGAAGAGGAAACAAACCATAGAGACAAAAGTGAGAACTCCTTTATTTTGTCAAGTTTCAAAGAGCTTCTACAAACCAAGTGGATTTAGAGTTCAAAATTCATCTATCTATGTAGGAGAGAACAGAGGGAAACCTAAATATAAAAACGACTACTGTAGACGAACTCTTCAACCTAGAAGAACATAATTTGGTGAGCCAAGTGGGATTTCTGTACTGATCATTACCACCAAGTATCATCAAGATTGGGTGAAAAAATATTTGCTGGTATTTCGGAAACTCGTTATTTCTTAGAAGCTTGGCAAACCCTCTCAATTAAACTGCTTTTCCACAGTCTGTGCCTAGGGCTACTTGAAGAGGAAACAACCATAGAGACAAAACTGAGAACTCCTTTATTTTGTAAAGTTTCAAAGGGCTACTACAAACCATGTTGGATTTAGAGTTCTAAATTCATCTATCTATATATGAGAGAACAGTGGGAAACCTAAAAATATAAACTGCTACTGTAAACGAATGCTTCAACTAGAAGAACAAAATTTGGTGGGCCAAGTGGGATTTGTGTCCTTGTCATTACGACCACGTATCATCCAGATTGGGTGAAAAAATATTTGCTAGTATTTCGGAAACTCGTAATTTCTTGGAAGCTTGGCAACCCCTTTCAATGAAATTGCTTTTCCTCAGTCTCTGCTTAGGGCTACTTGAAGAGGAATCAAATTATAGAGACAAACCTGAGAACTCCTTTATTATGTCAAGTTTCAAAGAGCTACTACAAACTTTGTTGGATTTAGAGTTCCAAATTCATCTATATATAGGAGAGAACAGAGTGAAACCTAAATGTAAAAACTGCTACTGTAGACGAACGCTTCAACCTAGAAGAACAAAATTTGGTGAGCCAATTGGGATTTGTGTACTGATCATTACCACCAAGTATCATCAAGATTGGGTGAAAAAATATTTGCTGGTATTTCAGAAAATCGTTATTTCTTAAAAGCTTGGCAACCCCTCTCAATGAAATTGCTTTTCCACAGTCTGTGCCTAGGGCTACTTGAATAGGTAACAAACCGTAGAGACAAAAGTGAGAACTCCTTTATTTTGTCAAGTTTCAAAGAGCTACAACAAACCATGTTGGATTAATAGTTCCAAATTCATCTATTTATATAGGAGAGAAAAGAGGGAAACCTAAAAATAAAAACTGCTACTGTAAACGAACGCTTCAACCTAGAAGAACAATATTTGGTGAGCCAAGTGGAATTTTTGTACCGATCATTACCACCACGTATCATCAAGTTTGGGTGAAAAAATATTTGCTGGTATTTCGGAAACTCGTAATTTTTTGGAAGCTTGACAACCCCTTTCAATGAAAGTGCTTTTCCACAGTTTCTGCTTAGGATTACTTGAAGAGGAAAAAATAATAGAGACAAAACTTAGAATTCCTTTATTTTATCAAGTTTCAAAGAGCTACTACAAACCATGTTGGATTTAGAGTTCCAAATTCATCTATCTATATAGGAGAGAACAGAGGGAAACCAAAAAATATAAACTGCTACTGTAAAAGAACGCTTCAACCTAGAAGAACAAAATTTGGTGAGTCAAGTGGGATTTGTGTTCCGATCATTACCACCAAGTATCATCAAGATTGGGTGAAAAAATATTTGCGGGTATTTCGGGAACTCGTTATTTTTGGAAGCTTGGCAACCCCTTTCAATGAAAGTGCTTTTCCACAGTCTCTGCTTAGGGCTACTTGAGGAGGAAACAAACCATAGAGACAAAACTGAGAACCAATTTTTTTTGTCAAATTTCAAAGAGCGACTATAAACCATGTTGGATTTAGAGTTCCAAATTCATCTATCTATATAGGAGAGAACAGAGAGAAAACTAAATATCAAAACGACTACTGTAGACGAACGCTTCAACCTAGAAGAAGAAAATTTGGTGAGCCAAGTGCGATTTGTGTACTGATCATTACCAAAAGTATCATTAAGACTGGGTGAAAAAATATTTGCTGGTATTTCGGAAACTCGTAATTTCTTGGAAGCTTGGCAACCCCTTTTAATGAAAGTGCTTTTCCACAGTCTCTGCTTAGGGCTACTTGAAGAAAAAACAAACCATAGAGACAAAACAGAGAACTACTTTTTTTTGGTCAAGTTTCAAAGAGCTACTACAAACCATGTTGGATTTAGAGTTCCAAATTCATCTATCTATATATGAGAGAACAGAGTGAAACCTAAAAATATAAACTGCTACTGTAAAAGAACGCTTCAACCTAGAAGAACTAAATTTGGTGAGTCAAGTGGGATTTGTGTACCGATCATTACCACCAAGTATCATCAAGTTTGGGTGAAAAAATATTTGCTGGTATTTCGGAAACTCGATATTTCTTGGAAGCTTGGCAACCCCTTTCAATGAAAGTGCTTTTCCACAGTCTCTGTTAGGGCTACTTGAAGAGGAAACAAACCATAGAGACAAAAGTGAGAACTCCTTTATTTTGTCAACTTTCAAAGAGCTACTACAAACCATGTTGGATTTAGAGTTCCAAATTCATCTATCTATATAGGAGAGAACAGAGGGAAACCTAAATAAAAAAACTGCTACTGTAGACGAACGCTTCAACCTAGAAGAACAAAATTTGGTGAGCCAAGTGGGATTTGTGTCCTGATCATTACCACCAAGTATCATCAAGATTGGGTGAAAAATATTTGCTGTATTTCGGTAATCAGCATTTCGTAGAAGTTTGTCAACCCCTCTCAATGAAAGTGCTTTTCCACAGTCTGTGCCTAGGGCTACTTGAAGAAGAAACAAACAATAGAGACAAAAATGAGAACTCCTTTATTTTGTCAAGTTTCAACGAGCTACTACAAACCATGTTAGATTTAGAGTTCCAAATTCATCTAACTATATAGGAGAGAACAGATTGAAACCTAAAAATAAAAACTGCTACTATAAACGAACGCTTCAACCTTGAAGAACAAAATTTGGTGAGTCAAGTGGGATTTGTGCACTGATCGTTACCACCACCTATCGTCAAGATTGGGTAAAAAATATTTGCTGGTATTTCGGAAACTCGTTATTTCTTAGAAGCTTGGAAACCCCTCTCAATGAAAGTGCTTTTACACAGTAACTCCTAGGGCTACTTGAAGAGGAAACAAAACATTGAGACAAAACTGAGAACGCGTATATTTTGTCAAGTTTCATAAAGTAACTACAAACCATGTTGGATTTACAGTTCCAAATTCATCTATCTATATATGAGAGAACAGAGAAAAACCTAAGTATAAAAACTGCTACTGTAGACGAACGCTTCAACTTAGAAGAACAAAATCGGTGCGCCAAGTGGGATTTTTGTACTGATCATTACCGCAAAGTATCATCAAGATTGGGTGAAAAAATATTTGCTGGTATTTCGGAAACTCGTTATTTCTTAGAAGCTTGCAAACCCCTCTCAATGAAAGTGCTTTTCCACAGTCTGTGCCTAGGGCTACTAGAAGAGGAAACAAACCATAGAGACCAACTGAGAACTCCTTTATTTTGTCAAGTTTCAAAGAGCTACTACAAACCATGTTGGATTTAGAGTTCCAAATTCATCTATCTATATAGGAGAGAACAGAGGGAAACCTAAAAATATAAACTGCTATTGTAAACGAACACTTCAAACTAGAAGAACAAATTTTGGTGAGCCACGTGGGATTTGTGTACTTGTGTTTACCACCACGTATCATCAAGATTGGGTGAAAAAATATGTGCTGGTATTTCGGAAACTCGTTATTTCTCAGAAGCTTGGAAACCCCTCTCAATGAAAGTGCCTTTCCACAGTCTCTCCTAGGGCTACTTGAGGAGGAAACAAACCATAGAGACAAATCTGAGAACTCCTTTAATTTGTGAATTTTCAAAGAGCTACTACAAACCATGTTGGGTTTAGAGTTCCAAATTCATCTATCTATATGGGAAAGAACAGACTGAAACCTAAATATAAAAACTGCTACTGTAGACGAACCCTTAAACGTAGAAGAACAAAATTTGGTGAGCCAGGTGGGATTTTTGTACTGATCAATACCACCAAGTATCATCAAGTTTGGGTGAAAATATATTTGCTGGTATTTCGGAAACTCGTTATTTCTTAGAAGCTTTGCAACCCTTCTCAATGGAAATACTCTTCCACAGTCTGTGACTAGGGCTATTTGAAGATGAAACTAGCATAGGGATAAAACTGATAACTCCTTTCATTTGTCAAGTTTCCAAGAGCTACTACAAACCATGTAGGATTTACAGTTCCAAATTCATCTATCTATATAGGAGAGAACAGAGGGAAACCTAAATATAAAAACTGCTACTGTAGACGAACGCTTCAACATAGAAGAACAAAATTTGGAGAGAAGGGTGGGATTTGTGCACTGATCATTACCACCACGTATCGTCAAGATTGGCTGAAAAAGTATTTCCTAGTATTTCGGTAACTCGTTATTTCTTAGAAGCTTGGCAACCCCTCTCAATCAAATTGCTTTTCCACAGTCTGTGCCTAGGGCTACTTGAAAAGGATACAAACCATAGAGACAAAACTGAGAACTCCTTTATTTTGTCGAGTTTCAAAGAGCTACTACAAACCATGTTGAATTAACAGTTCCAAATTCATCTATCTATATAGGAGAGAACAGAGGGAAACCTAAAAATATAAACTGCTAGTGTAAACGAACACTTCAAACTAGAAGAACAAAATTTGGTGAGCCAAGTGGGATTTGTGTACTTGTCTTTACCACCACGTATCATCAAGATTGGGTGAAAAAAATTTTGCTGGTATTTCGGAAACTCGTTATTTCTTGGAAGCTTGGCAACCACTTTGAATGAAAGTGCTTTTCCACAGTCTCTGCCTAGGGCTAATTGAAGAGGAAACAGATGGTAGAGACAAAACTGAGAACTTCATTTTTTTTGTCAAGTTTCAAAGAGCTACTACAAACCATGTTGGATTCAGCATTCCAAATTCATCTATCTATATAGGAGAGAACAGAGGGAAACCTAAAAATATAAACTGCTAGTGTAAACGAACACTTCAAACTAGAAGAACAAAATTTGGTGAGCCAATTGGGATTTGTGTATTTGTCTTTTCCACCACGTATCATCAAGATTGGGTGAAAAAAATTTTGCTGCTATTTCGGCAACTCGTTATTTCTTGGAACCTGGCAAACTTTTTCAAAGAAAGTTCTTCTCCATAGTCTGTGCCTAGGGCTACTAGAAGAGGAAACAATCCATAGAGACAAAACTGAGAACTCCTTTGTTTTGTCAAGTTTCAAAAAGCTACTAGAAACCATGTTGGATTTACAGTTCCAAATTCATCTATCTATATAGGAGAGAACAGAGGAAAACCTAAATATAAAACTGCTACTGTAGACGAACGCTTCAACATAGAAGAACAAAATTTGGTGAGCCAAGTGGGATTTGTGTACTGATCAATATCGCCAAGTATCATCAAGATTGGGTGAAAAAATATTTGCTGGTATTTCGAAAACTCGTTATTTCTTAGATGCTTGAAACCCCTCTCAATGAACGTGCTGTCCACAGTCTGTGGCTAGGGCTACTTGAAGAGGAAACAAACCATAGAGACAAAACTGAGAACTCCTTTATTTTATCAAGTTTCAAAGAGATAATACAAACCATGTTGGATTTAGAGTTCCAAATTCATCTATCTATATGAGAGAACAGAGGAAAACCTAAATATATAAACTGCTACTGTAGACGAACGCTTCTTCCTAGAAGAACACAATTTGGTGAGCCAAGTGGGACTTGTGTACTTGTCTTTTCCACCACGTATCATCCAGATTGTGTGAAAAAGTATTTGCTGGTATTTCAGAAACTCTTAATTTCTTGGAAGCTTGGCAACGCCTTTCAACGAAAGTGCTTTCCCACAGTCACTGCTTAGGGCTACTAGAAGAAGAAACAAACCATAGAGACAAAACTGAGAACTACTTTTCTTTTGTCAAGTTTCAATGAGCTAACACAAACCATGTTGGATTTAGAGTTATAAATTCATCTATCTATATAGGAGAGAACAGAGGGAAACCTAAATATAAAAACAGGTAGTGTAGACGAACGCTTCAACCAAGAAGAACAAAATTTGGTGAGCTAAGTGGGATTTGTGTACTGATCATTACCAACAAGTTTCATAAAGTTTGGGTGAACAAATATTTGCTGGTATTTCGGAAACTCTTTATTTCTTAGAAGCTTGGCAATCCCTCTCAATGAAAGTGCTTTTCCACAGTCCGTGCCTAGGGCTACTTGAAGAGGAAACAAACCATAGAGACAAAACTGAGAACTCCTTTATTTTGTCACGTTTCAAAGAGCTACGGCAAACCATTTTGTATTTAGAGTTCCATTACATCTATCCAAAAGAGAGAACAGAGGGAAACCTAAATAAAAAAACTGCTACTGTAGAACAACGCTTCAACCTAAAGAAATAAATTTGGTGAGCCAAGTGGGATTTTTGTACTGATCATTACCACCAATTATCATCAAGATTGGGTGCAAAAGTATTTGCTGGTATTTCGGAAACTTGTTATTATAGAAGCTTGGCAACCCCTCTCAATGAAAGTGCTTTTCCACCATCTGTGCCTAGTACTACATGAAGAGGAAACAAACCATAGAGACAAAACTGAGAACTCCTTTATTTTGTCAAGTTTCAAAGAGCTAATACAATCCATGTTGGATTTAGAGTTCCAAATTTATCTATCTATATAGGAGACAACAGAGGGAAACCTAAATATAAAAACTGCTACTGTAGACGAACGCTTCAACCTAGAAGAACAAAATTTGGTGAGCCAGGTGGGATTTGTGTACTGATCATTACCACCAAGTATCATCAAGATTGGGTGAAAAAATATTTGCTGGTATTTTGGAAACTCGTTATTTCTTAGAAGCTTGTCAAACCCTCTCAATGAAAGTGCTTTTCCATAGTCTGTGAATAGGGCTACTTGAAGAGGAAACAAATAACAAAGACAAACCTGAGAACTCCTTTATTTTGTCAAGTTTCAAGTAGCTACTACAAACCATGTTGGATTGAGATTTCCAAATTCATCTATCTATATAGGAGAGAAGAGAGGGAAACCTAAATATAAAACTGCTACTGTAGACGAACACTTCCACCTAGAAGAGCAAAATTTGGTGAGCCAAGTGGGATTTCTGTACTGATCGTTACCACCAAGTATCATCAAGATTGGGTGAAAAAAATTAGCTGGTATTTAGGAAACTCCTTATTTCTTTGAAGCTTGGCCACCCCTCTCAATGAAAGTGCTTTTCCACAGTCTGTGCCTAGGGCTACTTGAAGAGGAAACAAACCAAGAGACAAAACTGAGAACTCCTTTATTTTATCAAGTTTCAAAGTGCTACTACAAAGATGTTGGATTTAGAGTTCCAAAGTCATCTATCTATATAGGAGAGAACAGAATGAAACCTAAAAATAAAAACTGCTACTGTAAACGAACGCTTCAACCTAGAAGAACAAAATTTGATGAGCCAAGTGGGATTTGTGTAGTGATCATTACCACCAAGTATCATCAAGATTGGGTGAAAAAATATTTGCTGGTATTTTGGAAACTCGTTATTTCTTAGAAGTTTGGCAACCCCTTTCAATGAAAGTGCTTTTCCACAGTCTGTACCTAGGGCTACTTGAAAAGGAAACAAATCATAGAATCAAAACTGGGAACTACTTTATTTTTTCAAGTTTGACAGAGCTACTACAAACCATGTTGGATTTAGAGTTCCAATTTCATCTATCTGTATAAGAGAGAACAGAGGGAAACCTAAAAATATAAACTGCTACTGTAAACGAACGCTTCAACCTAGAAGAACAAAATTTGGTGAGCCAAGTGGGATTTGTGTACTGATCATTAACACCAAGTATCATCACGATTGGGTGAAAAAGTATTTGCTGGTATTTCGGAAACTCGTTATTACTTAGAAGCTTGGCAACCCCTCTCAGTGAAAGTGCTTTTCCACAGTCTGTTCCTAGGTTTACTTGAAGAGGAAACAAACCATAGAGACAAAACTGAGAACTCCTTTATTTTGTCAAGTTTCAAAGAGCTACTACTAACCATGTTGGATTTTGAGTTCCAAATTCATCTATCTATGTAGTAGACAACAGAGGGACACCTAAAAATATAAACTGCTACTGTAAAGGAACGCTTCAACCTAGAAGAACAAAATTTGGTGAGTCAAGTGAGATTTGTGTACTGATCATTTCCACCACGTATCATCAAGATTGGGTTAAAAAATATTTGCTGGTGTTTCGGAAACTCGTTATTTCTTGGAAGCTTGGCAACTCCTCTCAATGAAACTTCTTTTCCACAGTCTGTGCCTAGGGCTACTTGAAGAGGAAGCTAACCATAGCGACAAAAGTGAGAACTCCTTTATTTTGTCAAGTTTCAAAGAGCTACTACAAACCATGTTGGATTTAGAGTTCCAAATTCATCTATCTATATAGGAGAGAACAGAAGGAAACCTAAAAATAAAATCTGCTACTGTAAACGAACGCTTCAATATAGAAGAACAAAATTTGGTGAGCCAAGTGGGATTTGTGTACCGATCATTACCACCATGTATCATCAAGATTGGATGAAAAAATATTTTCTGGTATTTCGGAAACTCGTAATTTCTTTTAAGCTTGGCAACCCCTTTCAATGAAATTGCTTTACCACAGTTTCTGCTTAGGGCTACTTGAAGAGGAAACAAATAATAGAGACAAAACTTAGAATTCCTTTATTTTGTCAAGTTTCAAAGAGCTACTACAAACCATGTTGGATTTAGAGTTCCAAATTCATCTATCTATATAGGAGAGAACAGAGGGAAACCTAAAAATATAAACTGCTACTGTAAAAGAACGCTTCAACCTAGAAGAACAAAATTTGGTGAGCCAAGTGGGATTTGTGTACTGATCATTACCACCAAGTATCATCAAGACTGGGTGAAAAAATATTTGCTGGTATTTCGGAAACTCGTTATTTCTTAGAAGCTTGGCAACCCCTCTCAATGAAAGTGCTTTTCCACAGTCTGTGCCTAGGGCTACTTGAAGAGGAAAGAACCATAGAGACAAAACTGAGAAGTCCTTTATTTTGTCAAGTTTCAAAGAGCTACTACAAACCATGTTGGATTTACAGTTCCAAATTCATCTACCTATATAGGAGAGAACAGAGGGAAACCTAAATATAAAAACGACTACTGTAGACGAACGCTTCAACCTAGAAGAACAAAATTTGGTGAGCCAAGTGGGATTTGTGTACTGATCATTACCACAAGTATCATCAACATTGGGTGAAAAAATATTTGCTGGTATTTCGGAAAATTGTTATTTCTTAGAAGCTTGGCAACCCTCTCAATGAAAGTGCTTTTCCAAAGTCTGTGCCTAGGGCTACTTGAAGAGGAAACAAACCATAGAGACAATACTGAGAAGTCCTTTATTTTGTCAAGTTTAAAAAGAGCTACTACAAACCATGTTGGATTTAGAGTTCCAAATTCTTCTATCTATATAGGAGAGAACAGAGTGAAACCAAATATAAAAACTGCAACTGTAAACGAACGCTTCCACCTAGAAGAACAAAATTTGGTGAGCCAAGTGGGATTTGTGTACTTGTGATTACAACCACGTATCATCAAGATTGGGTGAAAAAATATTTGCTGGTATTTTGGAAACTCGTTATTTCTTGGAAGCTTGGCAACCCCTTTCAATGAAAGTGCTTTACCACAGTTTCTGCTTAGGGTTACTTGAAGAGAAAAATAATAGAGACAAAATTTAGAATTCCTTTATTTTGTCAATTTCAAAGAGCTACTACAAACCATGTTGGATTTAGAGTTCCAAATTCATCTATCTATATAGGAGAGAACAGAGGGAAACCTAAAAATATAAACTGCTACTGTAAAAGAACGCTTCAACCTAGAAGAACAAAATTTGGTGAGTCAAGTGAGATTTGTGTTCCGATCATTACCACCAAGTATCATCAAGATTGGGTGAAAAAATATTTGCTTGTATTTTGGAAACTCGTTATTTCTTAGAAGCTTTGCAACCCCTATCAATGAAAATGCTTTTCCACAATCTGTGCCTAGGGCTACTTGAACAGGAAACAAACCATAGGGACAAAACAGAGAACTCCTTTATTTTGTCAAGTTTCAAAGAGCTACTAAAAACCATGTTGGATTTAGAGATCCAAATTAATCTATCTATAAAGGGTAGAACAGGGTGAAACCTAAAAATAAATACTGCTATTGTAAACGAACGCTACAACCTAGAAGAACAAAATTTGGTGAGCCAAGTGGAATTTGTGTTTTGTCATTACCACCATGTATCATCTAGATTGGGTGAAAAAATATTTGCTGGTATTTCGGAAACTCGAAATTTCTTGGAAGCTTGGCAACCCTTTCAATGAAAGTTCTTTTCCACAGTCTCTACTTAGAGCTACTTGAAGAGGAAACAAACCATAGAGACAAAACTGAGAACTCCTTTATTTTGTCAAGTTTCAAAGAGCTACTGCAAACCATGTTGGATTTAGAGTTCCAAAATCATCTACCTATAAGGAGAGAACAGAGTGAAACCTAAATATATAAACTGCTACTGTAGATGAACGCTACAACCTAGAAGAAGAAAATTTGGTGAGCCAAGTGGGATTTGTGTACTGATCATTACCACCAAGTATCATCAAGATTGGTTAAAAAAATATTTGCTGGTATTTCGGAAACTCGTTATTTCTTAGAAGCTTGGCAACCCGTCTCAATGAAAGTGCTTTTCCACAGTCTGTGCCTAAGGCTACTTGAAGAGGAAACAAACCATAGGGACAAAACTGAGAACTCCTTTATTTTGTCAAGTTTCAAAGAGCTACAACAAACCATGTTGGATTAATAGTTCCAAATTCATCTATTTATATAGGAGAGAAAAGAGGGAAACCTAAAAATAAAAACTGCTACTGTAAACGAACGCTTCAACCTAGAAGAACAATATTTGGTGAGCCAAGTGGAATTTTTGTACCGATCATTACCACCACGTATCATCAAGTTTGGGTGAAAAATATTTGCTGGTATTTCGGAAACTCGTAATTTTTTGGAAGCTTGACAACCCCTTTCAATGAAAGTGCTTTTCCACAGTTTCTGCTTAGGATTACTTGAAGAGGAAAAAATAATAGAGACAAAACTTAGAATTCCTTTATTTTATCAAGTTTCAAAGAGCTACTACAAACCATGTTGGATTTAGAGTTCCAAATTCATCTATCTATATAGGAGAGAACAGAGGGAAACCAAAAAATATAAACTGCTAGTTTAAAAGAACGCTTCAACCTAGAAGAACAAAATTTGGTGAGTCAAGTGGGATTTGTGTTCCGATCATTACCACCAAGTATCATCAAGATTGGGTGAAAAAATATTTGCGGGTATTTCGGGAACTCGTTATTTTTGGAAGCTTGGCAACCCCTTTCAATGAAAGTGCTTTTCCACAGTCTCTGCTTAGGGCTACTTGAGGAGGAAACAAACCATAGAGACAAAACTGAGAACTAATTTTTTTTGTCAAATTTCAAAGAGCGACTATAAACCATGTTGGATTTAGAGTTCCAAATTCATCTATCTATATAGGAGAGAAAAGAGAGAAAACTAAATATCAAAACGACTACTGTAGACGAACGCTTCAACCTAGAAGAAGAAAATTTGGTGAGCCAAGTGCGATTTGTGTACTGATCATTACCAAAAGTATCATTAAGACTGGGTGAAAAAATATTTGCTGGTATTTCGGAAACTCGTAATTTCTTGGAAGCTTGGCAACCCCTTTTAATGAAAGTGCTTTTCCACAGTCTCTGCTTAGGGCTACTTGAAGAAAAAACAAACCATAGAGACAAAACAGAGAACTACTTTTTTTTGGTCAAGTTTCAAAGAGCTACTACAAACCATGTTGGATTTAGAGTTCCAAATTCATCTATCTATATATGAGAGAACAGAGTGAAACCTAAAAATATAAACTGCTACTGTAAAAGAACGCTTCAACCTAGAAGAACTAAATTTGGTGAGTCAAGTGGGATTTGTGTACCGATCATTACCACCAAGTATCATCAAGTTTGGGTGAAAAAATATTTGCTGGTATTTCGGAAACTCGATATTTCTTGGAAGCTTGGCAACCCCTTTCAATGAAAGTGCTTTTCCACAGTCTCTGTTAGGGCTACTTGAAGAGGAAACAAACCATAGAGACAAAAGTGAGAACTCCTTTATTTTGTCAACTTTCAAAGAGCTACTACAAACCATGTTGGATGG
>NW_027511040.1:0-28870 GCF_048772815.1 Callospermophilus lateralis | reverse complement strand
TGGACTTAGTGAACTGATCATTACCACAGAGATCATCAAGGTCGGATGAAAAAAAATTTGCCGAGTATTCAGAAAACCAGTAGTATTTTGGAAGCTTTTAACACCTTTCCAATAAAGGTGTTTTACGCAGTGTTTGCTTGTGGCTATTTCAAGAGGAAAAAAACCACAAAGACAGAACTTAGAACTACTTTATTTTGTCAAGTTTGAAGGAGCTAGCACAAACCGTGTTTGATTAAGACTTAAAAAACACATCTATCTGTATAGGAGGAAATAGAGTGAAACCTAAAAATTCAAACTGTTACTGGTAACGAACGCTTCATCCTAGAAGAGTGAAAGTTGGGCAGCTAAGTGGACTTAGTGAACTGATCATTACCACAGAGATCATCAAGGTCGGATGAAAAAAAAATTTGCCGAGAATTCAGAAAACCAGTAGTATTTTGGAAGCTTGGAACACCTTTCCATTGAATGTGTTTTACGCAGTCTTTGCTTGTGGCTATTTCAAGAGGAAACAAACCACAAAGACAGAACTTAGAACTACTTTATTTTGTCAAGTTTCAAGGAGCTAGCACAAACCGTGTTTGATTTAGACTTAAAAAACACATCTATCTGTATAGGAGGAAATAGAGTGAAACCTAAAAATTCAAACTGTTACTGGTAACGAACGCTTCATCCTAGAAGAGTGAAAATTGTTCAGGTAAGTGGACTTAGTGAACTGATCATTACCGTAGAGATCATCAAGGTCGGATGAAAAAAAATTTGCCGAGTATTCTGAAAACCAGTAGTATTTTGGAAGTTTGGAACACCTTTCCAATAAAGGTGTTTTACGCAGTGTTTGCTTGTGGCTATTTCAAGAGGAAACAAACCACAAAGACAGAACTTAGAACTACTTTATTTTGTCAAGGTTCAAGGAGATAGCACAAACCGTGTTTGATTTAGACTTAAAAAACACATCTATCTGTATAGGAGGAAATAGAGTGAAACCTAAAAATTCAAACTGTTACTGGTAACGAACGCTTCATCCTAGAAGAGTGAAAATTGGGCAGCTAAGTGGACTTAGTGAACTGATCATTACCACAGAGATCATCAAGGTCGGATGAACAAAAATTTGCCGAGTATTCAGAAAACCAGTAGTATTTTGGAAGCTTGGAACACCTTTCCAATAAAGGTGTTTTATGCAGTGTTTGCTTGTGGCTATTTCAAGAGGAAACAAACCACAAAGACAGAACTTAGAACTACTTTATTTTGTCAAGTTTCACGGAGCTAGCACAAACCGTGTTTGATTTAGACTTAAAAAACACATCTATCTGTATAGGAGGAAATAGAGTGAAACCTAAAAATTCAAACTGTTACTGGTAACGAACGCTTCATCCTAGAAGAGTGAAAGTTGGGCAGCTAAGTGGACTTAGTGAACTGATCATTACCACAGAGATCATCAAGGTCGGATGAAAAAAAAATTTGCCGAGTATTCAGAAAACCAGTAGTATTTTGGAAGCTTGGCACAACTTTCCAATGAATGTGTTTTACGCAGTCTTTGCTTGTGGCTATTTCAAGAGGAAACAAACCACAAAGACAGAACTTAGAACTACTTTATTTTTTCAAGTTTCATTGAGCTAGCACAAACCGTGTTTGATTTAGACTTAAAAAACACATCTATCTGTATAGGAGGAAATAGAGTGAAACCTAAAAATTCAAACTGTTACTGGTAACGAACGCTTCATCCTAGAAGAGTGAAAATTGGGCAGCTAAGTGGACTTAGTGAACTGATCATTACGACAGAGATCATCAAGGTCGGATGAAAAAAAATTTGCCGAGTATTCAGAAAACCAGTAGTACTTTGGAAGCTTGGCACACCTTTCCAATGAAGGTGTTTTACGCAGTGTTTGCTTGTGGCTATTTCAAGAGGAAACAAACCACAAAGACAGAACTTAGATCTACTTTATTTTGTCAAAGTTTCCAGGAGCTAGCACAAACCGTGTTTGATTTAGACTTAAAAACACATCTATCTGTATAGGAGGAAATAGAGTGAAACCTAAAAATTCAAACTGTTACTGGTAATGAACGCTTCATCCTAGAAGAGTGAAAGTTGGGCAGCTAAGTGGACTTAGTGAACTGATCATTACCACAGAGATCATCAAGGTCGGATGAAAAAAAATTTGCCGAATCCTCAGAAAACCAGTAGTATTTGTAAGCTTGGAACACCTTTCCATTGAATGTGTTTTACGCAGTCTTTGCTTGTGGCTATTTCAAGAGGAAACAAACCACAAAGACAGAACTTAGAACTACTTTATTTTGTCAAGTTTCAAGGAGCTAGCACAAACCGTGTTTGATTTAGACTTAAAAAACACATCTATCTGTATAGGAGGAAATAGAGTGAAACCTAAAAATTCAAACTGTTACTGGTAACCAACGCTTCATCCTAGAAGAGTGAAAGTTGGGCAGCTAAGTGGACTTAGTGAACTGATCATTACCACAGAGATCATCAAGGTCGGATGAAAAAAAATTTGCCGAGTATTCAGAAAACCAGTAGTATTTTGGAAGCTTGGAACAACTTTCCAATAAAGGTGTTTTACGCAGTGTTTGCTTGTGGCTATTTCAAGAGGAAACAAACCACAAAGACAGAACTTAGAAGTACTTTATTTTGTCAAGTTTCAAGGAGCTAGCACAAACCGTGTTTGATTTAGACTTCCAAACACATCTATCTATATAGGAGGAAATAGAGTGAAACCTAAAAACTCAAACTGTTACTGGTAACGAACGCTTCATCCTAGAAGAGTGAAAATTGGGCAGCTTAGTGGACTTAGTGAACTGATCATTACCAGCAGAGAGATCATCAAGGTCGGATGAAAAAAAATTTGCCGAGTATTCAGAAAACCAGTAGTATTTTGGATGCTTTTAACACCTTTCCAATGAATGTGTTTTACGCAGTCTTTGCTTGTGGCTATTTCAAGAGGAAACAAACCACAAAGACAGAAATTAGAACTTACTTTATTTTGTCAAGTTTCAAGGAGCTAGCACAAACCGTGTTTGATTAGACTAAAAAAACACATCTATCTGTATAGGAGGAAATAGAGTGAAACCTAAAAATTCAAACTGTTACTGGTAACGAACGCTTCATCCTAGAAGAGTGAAAGTTGGGCAGCTAAGTGGACTTAGTGAACTGATCATTACCACAGAGATCATCAAGGTCGGATGGAAAAAAATTTGCCCAATAATCAGAAAACCAGTAGTATTTGGAAGCTTGGCACACCTTTCCAATGAATGTGTTTTACGCAGTCTTTGCTTGTGGCTATTTCAAGAGGAAACAAACCACAAAGACAGAACTTAGAACTACTTTATTTTTCAAGTTTTCAGGAGCTAGAACAAACCGTGATTGATTTAGACTTAAAAAAACATCTATCTGTATAGGAGGAAATAGAGTGAAACCTAAAAATTCAAACTGTTATTGGTAACGAACGCTTCATCCTAGACGAGTGAAACTTGGGCAGCTAAGTGGACGTAGTGAACTGATCATTACCACAGAGACCTCAAGGTCGGATGAAAAAAAATTTGCTGAGTATTCCGAAAACCAGTAGTTTTTTGGAAGCTTGGCACACCTTTCCAATGAATGTGTTTTACGAAGTCTTTGCTTGTGCCGATTTGAAGAGGAAACAAAACCACAAAGACAGAACTTAGAACTACTTTATTTTTTCAAGTTTCAAGGGAGCTAGCACAAACCGTGTTTGATTTAGACTTCCAAACACATCTATATATATAGGAGGAAATAGAGTGAAACCTAAAAATTCAAACTGTTACTGGTAACGAACGCTTCATCCTAGAAGAGTGAAAATTGGGCAGGTAAGTGGACTTAGTGAACTGATCATTACCACAGAGATCATCAAGATCGGATGAAAAAAATTTGCCGAGTATTCAGAAAACCAGTAGTATTTTGGAAGCTTGGAACACCACTCCAATAAAGGTGTTTTACGCAGTCTTTGCTTGTGGCTATTTCAAGAGGAAACAAACCACAAAGACAGAACTTAGAACTACTTTATTTTGTCAAGTTTCAAGGAGCTAGCACAAACCGTGTTTGATTTAGACTTAAAAAACACATCTATCTGTATAGGAGGAAATATAGTGAAACCTAAAAATTCAAACTGTTACTGGTAACGAACGCTTCATCCTAGAAGAATGAATATTGAGAAGTTAAGTGGACTAAGTAAACTGATCATTACCACAGAGATCATCAAGGTCGGATGAAAAAAAATTTGCCGAGTATTCAGAAAACCAGTAGTATTTTGGAAGCTTGGAACACCTTTCCAATGAATGTGTTTTACGCAGTCTTTGCTTGTGGCTATTTCAAGAGGAAACAAACCACAAAGACAGAACTTAGAACAACTTTATTTTGTCAAGTTTCAAGGAGCTAGCACAAACCGTGTTTGATTTAGACTTAAAAAACCCATCTATCTGTATAGGAGGAAATAGAGTGAAACCTAAAAATTCAAACTGTTACTAGTAACGAACGCTTCATCCTAGAAGAGTGAAAATTGGGCAGCTAAGTGGACTTAGTGAACTGATCATTACCACAGAGATCATCAAGGTCGGATGAAAAAAAATTTGCGAGTATTCAGAAAACCAGTAGTATTTTGGAAGCTTGGAACACCTTTCCAATAAAGGTGTTTTACGCAGTGTTTGCTTGTGGCTATTTCAAGAGGAAACAAACCACAAAGACAGAACTTAGAACTACTTTATTTTGTCAAGTTTCAAGGAGCTAGCACCAACCGTGTTTGATTTAGACTTCAAACACATCTATCTGTATAGGAGAAATAGAGTGAAACCTAAAAACTCAAACTGTTACTGGTAACGAACGCTTCATACTAGAAGAGTGAATATTGGGCAGCTAAGTGGACTAAGTAAACTGATCAGTACCACAGAGATCATCAAGGTCAGATGAAAAAAAATTTGCCGAGTATTCAGAAAGCCAGTAGTTTTTTGGAAGCTTGGCACATCTTTCCAATCAAGGTGTTTTACGCAGTCATTGCTTGTGGCTATTTCAAGAGGAAACAAACTACAAAGACAGAACTTAGAACTACTTTATTTTGTCACGTTTCAAGGAGCTAGCACAAACCGTGTTTGATTTAGACTTAAAAAACACATCTATCTGTATAGGAGGAAATAGAGTGAAACCTAAAAACTCAAACTGTTACTGGTAACGAACGCTTCATCCTAGAAGAGTGATAATTGGGCAGCTAAGTGGACTTAGTGAACTGATCATTACCACAGAGATCATCAAGGTCGGATGAAAAAAAATTTGCCGAGTATTCAGAAAACAAGTAGTATATTGGAAGCTTGGCACACCTTTCCAATGAATGTGTTTTACGCAGTCTTTGCTTGTGGCTATTTCAAGAGAAAACAAACCACAAAGACAGAACTTAGAACAACTTTATTTTGTCAAGTTTCAAGGAGCTAGAACCAACCGTGATTGATTTAGACTTAAAAAACACATCTATCTGTATAGGAGGAAATAGAGTGAAACCTAAAAATTCAAACTGTTACTGGTAACGAACGGTTCATCCTAGAAGAGTGAAAATTGGGCAGCTAAGTCGACTTAGTGAACTGATCATTACCACAGAGATCATCAAGGTCGGATGAAAAAAATTTGCCGAGTATTCCGAAAACCAGTAGTTTTTTGGAAGCTTTTAACACCTTTCCAATGAATGTGTTTTACACAGTCTTTGCTTGTGCCTATTTCAAGAGGAAACAAACCACAAAGACAGAACTTAGAACTACTTTATTTTGTCAAGTTTCAAGGATCTAGCACAAACCGTGTTTGATTTAGACTAAAAAAACACATCTATCTGTATAGGAGGAAATAGAGTGAAACCTAAAAATTCAAACTGTTACTGGTAACCAACGCTTCATCCTAGAAGAGTGAAAGTTGGGCAGCTAAGTGGACGTAGTGAACTGATCATTACCACAGAGATCATCAAGGTCGGATGGAAAAAAATTTGCGAATACTCAGAAAACCAGTAGTATTTGGAAGCTTGGCACACCTTTCGAATGAATGTGTTTTACGCAGTCTTTGCTTGTGGCTATTTCAAGAGGAAACAAACCACAAAGACAGAACTTAGAACTACTTTATTTTGTCAAGTTTCAAGGAGCTAGAACAAACCGTGATTGATTTAGACTTAAAAAACACATCTATCTGTATAGGAGGAAATAGAGTGAAACCTAAAAATTCAAACTGTAACTGGTAACGAACGCTTCATCCTAGAAGAGTGAAAATTGGGCAGCTAAGTGGACTTAGTGAAATGATCATTACCACAGAGACCATCAAGGTCGGATGAAAAAAAATTTGCCGAGTATTCCGAAAACCAGTAGTTTTTTGGAAGCTTGGCACACCTTTCCAATGAATGTGTTTTACGCAGTCTATGCTTGTGCCGATTTCAAGATTAAACAAACCACAAAGACAGAACTTAGAACTACTTTATTTTGTCAAGTTTCAAGGAGCTAGCACAAACCGTGTTTGATTTAGACTTCCAAACACATCTATATATATAGGAGGAAATAGAGTGAAACCTAAAAATTCAAACTGTTACTGGTAACGAACGCTTCATCCTAGAAGAGTGAAAATTGGGCAGGTAAGTGGACTTAGTGAACTGATCATTACCACAAAAATCATCAAGGTCGGATGAAAAAAAATTTGCCAAGTATTCAGAAAACCAGTAGTATTCTGGAAGCTTGGAACACCTTTCCAATAAAGGTGTTTTACGCAATCTTTGCTTGTGGCTATTTCAAGAGGAAACAAACCACAAAGACAGAACTTAGAACTAGTTTATTTTGTCAAGTTTCAAGGAGCTAGCACAAACCGTGTTTGATTTAGATTTAAAAAACACATCTATCTGTATAGGAGGAAATAGAGTGAAACCTAAAAATTCAAACTGTTACTTTTAACGAACGCTTCATCCTAGAAGAGTGAAAGTTGGGCAGCTAAGTGGACTTAGTGAACTGATCATTACCACAGAGATCATCAAGGTCGGATGAAAAAAAATTTGCCGAGTATTCAGAAAACCAGTAGTATTTTGGAAGCTTGGAACACCTTTCCAATAAAGGTGTTTTACGCAGTCTTTGCTTGTGGCTATTTCAAGAGGAAACAAACCACAAAGACAGAACTTAGAACTACTTTATTTTGTCAAGTTTCAAGGAGCTAGCACAAACCGTGTTTGATTTAGACTTAAAAAACACATCTATCTGTATAGGAGGAAATAGAGTGAAACCTAAAAATTCAAACTGTTACTGGTAACGAACGCTTCATCCTAGAAGAGTGAAAGTTGGGCAGCTAAGTGGACTTAGTGAACTGATCATTACCACAGAGATCATCAAGGTCGGATGAAAAAAAATTTGCCGAGTATTCAGAAAACCAGTAGTATTTTGGAAGCTTGGAACACCTTTCCAATAAAGGTGTTTTACGCAGTGTTTGCTTGTGGCTATTTCAGGAGGAAACAAACCACAAAGACAGAACTTAGAACTACTTTATTTTGTCAAGTTTCAAGGAGCTAGCACAAACCGTGTTTGATTTAGACTTCCAAACACATCTATCATTTTTGGAGGAAATAGAGTGAAACCTAAAAACTCAAACTGTTACTGGTAACGAAAGCTTCATCCTAGAAGAGTGAATATTGGGCAGCTAAGTGGACTAAGTAAACTGATCATTACCACAGAGATCATCAAGGTCGGATGAAAAAAAATTTGCCGAGTATTCAGAAAACCAGTAGTATTTTGGAAGCTTGGAACACCTTTCCAATGAAGGTGTTTTATGCAGTCTTTGCTTGTGGCTATTTCAAGAGGAAACAAACCACAAAGACAGAACTTAGAACTACTTTATTTTGTCAAGTTTCAAGGAGCTAGCACAAACCGTGTTTGATTTAGACTTAAAAAACACATCTATCTGTATAGGAGGAAATAGAGTGAAACCTAAAAATTCAAACTGTTACTGGTAACGAACGCTTCATCCTAGAAGAGTGAAAGTTGGGCAGCTAAGTGGACTTAGTGAACTGATCATTACCACAGAGATCATCAAGGTCGGATGAAAAAAAATTTGCCGAGTATTCCGAAAACCAGTAGTTTTTTGGAAGCTTGGCACACCTTTCCAATGAATGTGTTTTACGCAGTCTTTGCTTGTGGCTATTTCAAGAGGAAACAAACCACAAAGACAGAACTTAGAACAACTTTATTTTGTCAAGTTTCAAGGAGCTAGAACAAACCGTGATTGATTTAGACTTAAAAAACACATCTATCTGTATAGTAGGAAATAGAGTGAAACCTAAAAATTCAAACTGTTACTGGTAACGAACCCTTCATCCTAGAAGAGTGAAAGTTGGGCAGCTAAGTGGACTTAGTGAACTGATCATTACCACAGAGATCATCAAGTTCGGATGAAAAAAAATTTGCCGAGTATTCCGAAAACCAATAGTTTTTTGGAAGCTTGGCACACCTTTCCAATGAATGTGTTTTACGAAGTCTTTCTTGTGCCTATTTCAAGAGGAAACAAACCACAAAGACAGAACTTAGAACTACTTTATTTTGTCAAGTTTCAAGGAGCTAGCACAAACCGTGTTTGATTTAGACTTCCAAACACATCTATCTATATAGGAGGAAATAGAGTGAAACCTAAAAACTCAAACTGTTACTGGTAACGAACGCTTCATCCTAGAAGAGTGAAAATGGGCAGCTAAGTGGACTTAGTGAACTGATCATTAACACAGAGATCATCAAGGTCGGATGAAAAAAAATTTGCCGAGTATTCAGAAAACCAGTAGTATTTTGGAAGCTTGGAACACCTTTCCAATGAAGGTGTTTTACGCAGTCTTTGCTTGTGGCTATTTCAAGAGGAAACAAACCACAAAGACAGAACTTAGAACTACTTTATTTTTCAAGTTTCAAGGAGCTAGCACAAACCGTGTTTGATTTAGACTTAAAAAACACATCTATCTGTATAGGAGGAAATAGAGTGAAACCTAAAAATTCAAACTGTTACTGGTAACGAACGCTTCATCCTAGAAGAGTGAAAATTGGGCAGCTAAGTGGACTTAGTGAACTGATCATTACCACAGAGATCATCAAGGTCGGATGAAA
Source organism: Callospermophilus lateralis (assembly GCF_048772815.1). Classification (NCBI taxonomy): domain Eukaryota; kingdom Metazoa; phylum Chordata; class Mammalia; order Rodentia; family Sciuridae; genus Callospermophilus; species Callospermophilus lateralis. Next base: position 19,759 of record NW_027511040.1, on the reverse strand, counting down.
AAAAATTTGCCGAGTATTCAGAAAACCAGTAGTATTTTGGAAGCTTGGAACAAGTTTCCAATGAATGTGTTTTACGCAGTCTTTCCTTGTGGCTATTTCAAGAGGAAACAAACCACAAAGACTGAACTTAGAACTACTTTATATTGTCAAGTTTCAAGGAGCTAGCACAAACCCTGTTTGATTTAGACTTAAAAAACACATCTATCTGTATAGGAGGAAATAGAGTGAAACCTAAAAATTCAAACTGTTACTGGTAACGAACGCTTCATCCTAGAAGAGTGAAAATTGGGCAGATAAGTGGACTTAGTGAACTGATCATTACCACAGAGATCATCAAGGTCGGATGAAAAAAAATTTGCCGAGTATTCAGAAAACCAGTAGTATTTTGGAAGCTTGGAACACCTTTCCAATAAAGGTGTTTTACACAGTCTTTGCTTGTGGCTACTTCAAGAGGAAACAAACCACAAAGACACAACTTAGAACTACTAATTTTGTCAAGTTTCAAGGAGCTAGCACAAACCGTGTTTGATTTAGACTTAAAAAACACACCTATCTGTATAGGAGGAAATAGAGTGAAACCTGAAAATTCAAACTGTTACTGGTAACGAAGCTTCATCCTAGAAGAGTGAAAATTGGGCAGCTAAGTGGACTCAGTGAACTGATCATTACCACAGAGATCATCAAGGTCGGATGAAAAAAAATTTGCTGAGTATTCAGAAAACCAGTAGTATTTTGGAAGCTTGGAACACCTTTTTAATGAATGTGTTTTACGCAGTCTTTCCTTGTGGCTATTTCAAGAGGAAACAAACCACAAAGACTGATCTTAGAACTACTTTTTATTGTCAAGTTTCAAGGAGCTAGCACAAACCGTGTTTGATTTAGACTTAAAAAACACATCTATCTGTATAGGAGGAAATAGAGTGAAACCTAAAAATTCAAACTGTTACTGGTAACGAACGCTTCATCCTAGAAGAGTGAAAATTGGGCAGCTAAGTGGACTTAGTGAACTGATCATTACCACAGAGATCATCAAGGTCGGATGAAAAAAAATTTGCCGAGTATTCAGAAATCCAGTAGTTTTTTGGAAGCTTGGCACACCTTTTCAATGAAGGTGTTTTACGCAGTCTTTGCTTGTGGCTATTTCAAGAGGAAACAAACCACAAAGACAGAACTTAGAACTACTTTATTTTGTCAAGTTTCAAGGAGCTAGCACAAACCGTGTTTGATTTAGACTTAAAAAACACATCTATCTGTATAGGAGGAAATGGAGTGAAACCTAAAAATTCAAACTGTTACTGGTAACGAACGCTGCATCCTAGAAGAGTGAATATTGGGCAGCTAAGTGGACTAAGTAAACTGATCATTACCACAGAGATCATCAAGTTCGGATGAAAAAAATTTGCCGAGTATTCAGAAAACCAGTAGTATTTTGGAAGCTTGGAACACCTTTCCAATAAAGGTGTTTTACGCAGTGTTTGCTTGTGGCTATTTCAAGAGGAAACAAACCACAAAGACAGAACTTAGAACTACTTTATTATGTCAAGTTTCAAGGAGCTAGCACAAACCGTGTTTGATTTAGACTTAAAAAACACATCTATCTGTATAGGAGGAAATGGAGTGAAACCTAAAAATTCAAACTGTTACTGCTAACGAACGCTTCATCCTAGAAGAGTGAAAATTGGGCAGCTAAGTGGACTTAGTGAACTGATCATTACCACAGAGATCATCAAGGTCGGATGAAAAAAAATTTGCCGAGTATTCAGAAAACCAGTAGTTTTTTGGAAGCTTGGCACACCTTCCAATGAATGTGTTTTACGCAGTCTTTGCTTGTGCCTATTTAAAGAGGAAACAAACCACAAAGACAGAACTTAGAACTACTTTATTTTGTCAAGTTTCAAGGAGCTAGCACAAACCGTGTTTGATTTAGACTTCCAAACACATCTATCTATATAGGAGGAAATAGAGTGAAACCTAAAAATTCAAACTGTTACTGGTAACGAACGCTTAATCCTAGAAGAGTGAAAATTGGGCAGCTAAGTGGACTTAGTGAACTGATCATTACCACAGAGATCATCAAGTTCGGATGAAAAAAATTTGCCCAATATTCAGAAAACCAGTAGTATTTTGGAAGCTTGGCACACCTTTCCAATGAATGTGTTTTACGCAGTCTTTGCTTGTGGCTATTTCAAGAGGAAACAAACCACAAAGACAGAACTTAGAACTACTTTATTTTGTCAAGTTTCAAGGAGCTAGCACAAACCGTGTTTGATTTAGACTTAAAAAACTCATCTATCTGTATAGGAGGAAATAGAGTGAAACCTTAAAATTCAAACTGTTACTGGTAACGAACGCTTCATCCTAGAAGAGTGAAAATTGGGCAGCTAAGTGGACTTAGTGAACTGATCATTACCACAGAGATCATCAAGTTCGGATGAAAAAAAATTTGCCGAGTATTCAGAAAACCAGTAGTATTTTGGAAGCTTGGAACACCTTTCCAATAAAGGTGTTTTACGCAGTGTTTGCTTGTGGCTATTTCAAGAGGAAACATACCACAAAGACAGAACTTAGAACTACTTTATTTTGTCAAGTTTGAAGGAGCTAGCACAAACCGTGTTTGATTTAGACTTAAAAAACACATCTATCTGTATAGGAGGAAATAGAGTGACACCTAAAAATTCAAACTGTTACTGGTAACGAACGCTTCATCCTAGAAGAGTGAAAATTGGGCAGCTAAGTGGACTTAGTGAACTGATCATTACCACAGAGATCATCAAGGTCGGATGAAAAAAAATTTGCCGAGTATTCAGAAAACCAGTAGTATTTTGGAAGCTTGGAACACCTTTCCAATAAAGGTGTTTTACGCAGTGTTTGCTTGTGGCTATTTCAAGAGGAAACAAACCACAAAGACAGAACTTAGAACTACTTTATTTTGTCAAGTTTCAAGGAGCTAGCACAAACCGTGTTTGATTTAGACTTAAAAAACACATCTATCTGTATAGGAGGAAATGGAGTGAAACCTAAAAATTCAAACTGTTACTGGTAACGAACGCTGCATCCTAGAAGAGTGAATATTGGGCAGCTAAGTGGACTAAGTAAACTGATCATTACCACAGAGATCATCAAGTTCGGATGAAAAAAATTTGCCGAGTATTCAGAAAACCAGTAGTATTTTGGAAGCTTGGAACACCTTTCCAATAAAGATGTTTTACGCAGTGTTTGCTTGTGGCTATTTCAAGAGGAAACAAACCACAAAGACAGAACTTAGAACTACTTTATTATGTCAAGTTTCAAGGAGCTAGCACAAACCGTGTTTGATTTAGACTTAAAAAACACATCTATCTGTATAGGAGGAAATGGAGTGAAACCTAAAAATTCAAACTGTTACTGCTAACGAACGCTTCATCCTAGAAGAGTGAAAATTGGGCAGCTAAGTGGACTTAGTGAACTGATCATTACCACAGAGATCATCAAGTTCGGATGAAAAAAATTTTGCCGAGTATTCAGAAAACCAGTAGTTTTTTGGAAGCTTGGCACACCTTCCAATGAATGTGTTTTACGCAGTCTTTGCTTGTGCCTATTTAAAGAGGAAACAAACCACAAAGACAGAACTTAGAACTACTTTATTTTGTCAAGTTTCAAGGAGCTAGCACAAACCGTGTTTGATTTAGACTTCCAAACACATCTATCTATATAGGAGGAAATAGAGTGAAACCTAAAAATTCAAACTGTTACTGGTAACGAACGCTTCATCCTAGAAGAGTGAAAATTGGGCAGCTAAGTGGACTTAGTGAACTGATCATTACCACAGAGATCATCAAGGTCGGATGAAAAAAAATTTGCCGAGTATTCAGAAAACCAGTAGTATTTTGGAAGCTTGGAACACCTTTCCAATAAAGGTGTTTTACGCAGTCTTTGCTTGTGGCTATTTCAAGAGGAAACAAACCACAAAGACAGAACTTAGAACTACTTTATTTTGTCAAGTTTCATGGAGCTAGCACAAACCATGTTTGATTTAGACTTAAAAAACACATCTATCTGTATAGGAGGAAATAGAGTGAAACCTAAAAATTCAAACTGTTACTGGTAACGAATGCTTCATCCTAGAAGATTGAAAATTGGGCAGCTAAGTGGACTTAGTGAACTGATCATTACCACAGAGATCATCAAGGTCGGATGAAAAAAAATTTGCCGAGTATTCAGAAAACCAGTAGTATTTTGGAAGCTTGGAACACCTTTCCAATGAATGTGTTTTACGCAGTCTTTGCTTGTGGCTATTTCAAGAGGAAACAAACCACAAAGACAGAACTTAGAACAACTTTATTTTGTCAAGTTTCAAGGAGCTAGAACAAACCGTGATTGATTTAGACTTAAAAAACACATCTATCTGTATAGGAGGAAATAGAGTGAAACCTAAAAATTCAAACTGTTACTGGTAACGAACGCTTCATCCTAGAAGAGTGAAAATTGGGCAGCTAAGTGGACTTAGTGAACTGATCATTACCACAGAGATCATCATGGTCGGATGAAAAAAAATTTGCCGAGTATTCCGAAAACCAGTAGTTTTTTGGAAGCTTGGCACACCTTTCAAATGAATGTGTTTTACGCAGTCTTTGCTTGTGCCTATTTCAAGAGGAAACAAACCACAAAGACAGAACTTAGAACTACTTTATTTTGTCAAGATTCAAGGAGCTAGCACAAACCGTGTTTGATTTAGACTTCCAAACACATCTGTCTATATAGGAGGAAATAGAGTGAAACCTAAAAACTCAAACTGTTACTGGTAACGAACGCTTCATCCTAGAAGAGTGAATATTGGGCAGCTAAGTGGACTAAGTAAACTGATCATTACCACAGAGATCATCAAGTTCGGATGAAAAAAATTTGCCGAGTATTCAGAAAACCAGTAGTATTTTGGAAGCTTGGCACACCTTTCCAATGAATGTGTTTTACGCAGTCTTTGCTGGTGGCTATTTCAAGAGGAAACAAACCACAAAGACAGAACTTAGAACTACTTTATTTTGTCAAGTTTCAAGGAGCTAGCACAGACCGTGTTTGATTTAGATTTAAAAAACACATCTATCTGTATAGGAGGAAATAGAGTGAAACCTAAAAATTCAAACTGTTACTGGTAACGAATGCTTCATCCTAGAAGATTGAAAATTGGGCAGCTAAGTGGACTTAGTGAACTGATCATTACCACAGAGATCATCAAGGTCGGATGAAAAAAAATTTGCCGAGTATTCAGAAAACCAGTAGTATTTTGGAAGCTTGGAACACCTTTCCAATGAATGTGTTTTACGCAGTCTTTGCTTGTGCCTATTTCAAGAGGAAACAAACCACAAAGACAGAACTTAGAACAACTTTATTTTGTCAAGTTTCAAGGAGCTAGAACAAACCGTGATTGATTTAGACTTAAAAAACACATCTATCTGTATAGGAGGAAATAGAGTGAAACCTAAAAATTCAAACTGTTACTGGTAACGAACTCTTCATCCTAGAAGAGTGAAAGTTGGGCAGCTAAGTGGACTTAGTGAACTGATCATTACCACAGAGATCATCAAGGTCGGATGAAAAAAAATTTGCCGAGTATTCAGAAAACCAGTAGTATTTTGGAAGCTTGGAACACCTTTCCAATAAAGGTGTTTTACGCAGTGTTTGCTTGTGGCTATTTCAAGAGGAAACAAACCACAAAGACAGAACTTAGAACTACTTTATTTTGTCAAGTTTCAAGGAGCTAGCACAAACCGTGTTTGATTTAGACTTAAAAAACACATCTATCTGTATAGGAGGAAATGGAGTGAAACCTAAAAATTCAAACTGTTACTGGTAACGAACGCTGCATCCTAGAAGAGTGAATATTGGGCAGCTAAGTGGACTAAGTAAACTGATCATTACCACAGAGATCATCAAGTTCGGATGAAAAAAATTTGCCGAGTATTCAGAAAACCAGTAGTATTTTGGAAGCTTGGAACACCTTTCCAATAAAGGTGTTTTACGCAGTGTTTGCTTGTGGCTATTTCAAGAGGAAACAAACCACAAAGACAGAACTTAGAACTACTTTATTATGTCAACTTTCAAGGAGCTAGCACAAACCGTGTTTGATTTAGACTTAAAAAACACATCTATCTGTATAGGAGGAAATGGAGTGAAACCTAAAAATTCAAACTGTTACTGCTAACGAACGCTTCATCCTAGAAGAGTGAAAATTGGGCAGCTAAGTGGACTTAGTGAACTGATCATTACCACAGAGATCATCAAGGTCGGATGAAAAAAAATTTGCCGAGTATTCAGAAAACCAGTAGTTTTTTGGAAGCTTGGCACACCTTCCAATGAATGTGTTTTACGCAGTCTTTGCTTGTGCCTATTTAAAGAGGAAACAAACCACAAAGACAGAACTTAGAACTACTTTATTTTGTCAAGTTTCAAGGAGCTAGCACAAACCGTGTTTGATTTAGACTTCCAAACACATCTATCTATATAGGAGGAAATAGAGTGAAACCTAAAAATTCAAACTGTTACTGGTAACGAACGCTTAATCCTAGAAGAGTGAAAATTGGGCAGCTAAGTGGACTTAGTGAACTGATCATTACCACAGAGATCATCAAGTTCGGATGAAAAAAATTTGCCCAATATTCAGAAAACCAGTAGTATTTTGGAAGCTTGGCACACCTTTCCAATGAATGTGTTTTACGCAGTCTTTGCTTGTGGCTATTTCAAGAGGAAACAAACCACAAAGACAGAACTTAGAACTACTTTATTTTGTCAAGTTTCAAGGAGCTAGCACAAACCGTGTTTGATTTAGACTTAAAAAACTCATCTATCTGTATAGGAGGAAATAGAGTGAAACCTTAAAATTCAAACTGTTACTGGTAACGAACGCTTCATCCTAGAAGAGTGAAAATTGGGCAGCTAAGTGGACTTAGTGAACTGATCATTACCACAGAGATCATCAAGGTCGGATGAAAAAAAATTTGCCGAGTATTCAGAAAACCAGTAGTATTTTGGAAGCTTGGAACACCTTTCCAATAAAGGTGTTTTACGCAGTGTTTGCTTGTGGCTATTTCAAGAGGAAACATACCACAAAGACAGAACTTAGAACTACTTTATTTTGTCAAGTTTGAAGGAGCTAGCACAAACCGTGTTTGATTTAGACTTAAAAAACACATCTATCTGTATAGGAGGAAATAGAGTGACACCTAAAAATTCAAACTGTTACTGGTAACGAACGCTTCATCCTAGAAGAGTGAAAATTGAGCAGCTAAGTGGACTTAGTGAACTGATCATTACCACAGAGATCATCAAGGTCGGATGAAAAAAAATTTGCCGAGTATTCAGAAAACCAGTAGTATTTTGGAAGCTTGGAACACCTTTCCAATAAAGGTGTTTTACGCAGTGTTTGCTTGTGGCTATTGCAAGAGGAAACAAACCACAAAGACAGAACTTAGAACTACTTTATTTTGTCAAGTTTCAAGGAGCTAGCACAAACCGTGTTTGATTTAGACTTCCAAACACATCTATCTATATAGGAGGAAATAGAGTGAAACCTAAAAACTCAAACTGTTACTGGTAACGAACGCTTTATCCTAGAAGAGTGAATATTGGGCAGCTATGTGGACTAAGTAAACTGATCATTACCACAGAGATCATCAAGTTCTGATGAAAAATTTTGCCGAGTATTCAGAAAACCAGTAGTTTTTTGGAAGCTTGGCACACCTTTCCAATGAAGGTGTTTTATGCAGTCTTTGCTTGTGGCTATTTCAAGAGGAAACAAACCACAAAGTCAGAACTTAGAACTACTTTATTTTGTCAAGTTTCAAGGAGCTAGCACAAACCGTGTTTGATTTAGACTTGAAAAACTCATCTATCTGTATAGGAGGAAATAGAGTGAAACCTAAAAATTCAAACTGTTACTGGTAACGAACGCTTCATCTTAGAAGAGTGAAAGTTGGGCAGCTAAGTGGACTTAGTGAACTGATCATTACCACAGAGATCATCAAGGTCGGATGAAAAAAAATTTGCCGAGTATTCAGAAAACCAGTAGTATTTTGGAAGCTTGGCACACCTTTCCAATGAATGTGTTTTATACAGTCTTTGCTTGTGGCTATTTCAAGAGGAAACAAACCACAAAGACAGAACTTAGAACTACTTTATTTTGTCAAGTTTCAAGGAGCTAGCACAAACCGTGTTTGATTTAGACTTAAAAAACACATCTATCTCTATAGGAGGAAATAGAGTGAAACCTAAAAATTCAAACTGTTACTGGTAACGAACTCTTCATCCTAGAAGAGTGAAAGTTGGGCAGCTAAGTGGACTTAGTGAACTGATCATTACCACAGAGATCATCAAGTTCGGATGAAAAAAAATTTGCCGAGTATTCCGAAAACCAGTAGTTTTTTGGAAGCTTGGCACACCTTTCCAATGAATGTGTTTTACGAAGTCTTTGCTTGTGCCTATTTCAAGAGGAAACAAACCACAAAGAGAGAACTTAGAACTACTTTATTTTGTCAAGTTTCAAGGAGCTAGCACAAACCGTGTTTGATTTAGACTTCCAAACACATCTATCTATATAGGAGGAAATAGAGTGAAACCTAAAAACTCAAACTGTTACTGGTAACGAACGCTTTATCCTAGAAGAGTGAATATTGGGCAGCTATGTGGACTAAGTAAACTGATCATTACCACAGAGATCATCAAGTTCGGATGAAAAAAAATTTGCCGAGTATTCAGAAAACCAGTAGTTTTTTGGAAGCTTGGCACACCTTTCCAATGAAGGTGTTTTACGCAGTGTTTGCTTGTGGCTATTTCAAGAGGAAACAAACCACAAAGACAGAACTTAGAACTACTTTATTTTGTCAAGTTTCAAGGAGCTAGCACAAACCGTGTTTGATTTAGACTTCCAAACACATCTATCTATATAGGAGGAAATAGAGTGAAACCTAAAAACTCAAACTGTTACTGGTAATGAACGCTTCATCCTAGGAGAGTGAACATTGGGCAGCTAAGTGGACTAAGTTAACTGATCATTACCACAGAGATCATCAAGGTCGGATGAAAAAAAATTTTGCCGAGTATTCAGAAAACCAGTAGTTTTTTGGAAGCTTGGCACACCTTTCCAATGAAGGTGTTTTACGCAGTCTTTGCTTGTGGCTATTTCAAGAGGAAACAAACCACAAAGACAGAACTTAGAACTACTTTATTTTGTCAAGTTTCAAGGAGCTAGCACAAACCGTGTTTGATTTAGACTTAAAAAACACATCTATCTGTATAGGAGGAAATAGAGTGAAACCTAAAAATTCAAACTGTTACTGGTATCGAACGCTTCATCCTAGAAGAGTGAAAATTGGGCAGCTAAGTGGACTTAGTGAACTGATCATTACCACAGAGATCATCAAGGTCGGATGAAAAAAAATTTGCCGAGTATTCAGAAAACCAGTAGTATTTTGGAAGCTTGGAACACCTTTCCAATAAAGGTGTTTTACGCAGTGTTTGCTTGTGGCTATTTCAAGAGGAAACAAACCACAAAGACAGAACTTAGAACTACTTTATTTTGTCAAGTTTCAAGGAGCTAGCACAAACCGTGTTTGATTTAGACTTAAAAAACACATCTATCTGTATAGGAGGAAATAGAGTGAAACCTAAAAATTCAAACTGTTACTGGTAACGAACGCTTCATCCTAGAAGAGTGAATATTGGGCAGCTAAGTGGACTAAGTAAACTGATCATTACCACAGAGATCATTAAGGTCGGATGAAAAAAAATTTTGCCGAGTATTCAGAAAACCAGTAGTTTTTTGGAAGCTTAGCACACCTATCCAATGAATGTGTTTTACGCAGTCTTTGCTTGTGCCTATTTCAACAGGAAACAAACCACAAAGACAGAACTTAGAACTACTTTATTTTGTCAAGTTTCAATGGCCTAGCACAAACCGTGTTTGATTTAGACTTCCAAACACATCTATCTATATAGGAGGAAATAGAGTGAAACCTAAAAACTCAAACTGTTACTGGTAACGAACGCTTCAACCTAGAAGAGTGAATATTGGGCAGCTAAGTGGACTAAGTAAACTGATCATTACCACAGAGATCATCAAGGTCGGATGAAAAAAAATTTTGCCGAGTATTCAGAAAACCAGTAGTTTGTTGGAAGCTTGGCACACCTTTCCAATAAAGGTGTTTTACGCAGTCTTTGCTTGTGGCTATTTCAAGAGGAAACAAACCACAAAGACAGAACTTAGAACTACTTTATTTTGTCAAGTTTCAAGGAGCTAGCACAAACCGTGTTTGATTTAGAATTAAAAAACACAACTATCTGTATAGGAGGAAATAGAGTGAAACCTAAAAATTCAAACTGTTACTGGTAACGAACGCTTCATCCTAGAAGAGTGAAAGTTGGGCAGCTAAGTGGACTTAGTGAACTGATCATTACCACAGAGATCATCAAGGTCGGATGAAAAAAAATTTGCCGAGTATTCAGAAAACCAGTAGTATATTGGAAGCTTGGAACACCTTTCCAATGAATGTGTTTTACGCAGTCTTTGCTTGTGGCTATTTCAAGAGGAAACAAACCACAAAGACAGAACTTAGAACTACTTTATTTTGTCAAGTTTCAAGGAGCTAGCACAAACCGTGTTTGATTTAGACTTAAAAAACTCATCTATCTGTATAGGAGGAAATAGAGTGAAACCTAAAAAGTCAAACTGTTACTGGTAATGAACGCTTCATCCTAGAAGAGTGAAAATTGGGCAGCTAAGTGGACTTAGTGAACTGATCATTACCACAGAGATCATCAAGGTCGGATGAAAAAAAATTTGCCGAGTATTCAGAAAACCAGTAGTATTTTGGAAGCTTGGAACACCTTTCCAATAAAGGTGTTTTACGCAGTGTTTGCTTGTGGCTATTTCAAGAGGAAACAAACCACAAATACAGAACTTAGAACTACTTTATTTTGTCAAGTTTGAAGAAGCTAGCACAAACCGTGCTTGATTTAGACTTAAAAAACACATCTATCTGTATAGGAGGAAATAGAGTGAAACCTAAAAATTCAAACTGTTACTGGTAACGAACGCTTCATCCTAGAAGAGTGAAAATTGGGCAGCTAAGTGGACTTAGTGAACTGATCATTACCACAGAGATCATCAAGGTCGGATGAACAAAAATTTGCCGAGTATTCAGAAAACCTGTAGTATTTTGGAAGCTTGGAACACCTTTCCAATAAAGGTGTTTTATGCAGTGTTTGCTTGTGGCTATTTCAAGAGGAAACAAACCACAAAGACAGAACTTAGAACTACTTTATTTTGTCAAGTTTCACGGAGCTAGCACAAACCGTGTTTGATTTAGACTTAAAAAACACATCTATCTGTATAGGAGGAAATAGAGTGAAACCTAAAAATTCAAACTGTTACTGGTAACGAACGCTCCATCCTAGAAGAGTGAAAGTTGGGCAGCTAAGTGGACTTAGTGAACTGATCATTACCACAGAGATCATCAAGGTCGGATGAAAAAAAATTTGCCGAGTATTCAGAAAACCAGTAGTATTTTGGAAGCTTGGCACACCTTTCCAATGAATGTGTTTTACGCAGTCTTTGCTTGTGGCTATTTCAAGAGGAAACAAACCACAAAGACAGAACTTAGAACTACTTTATTTTTTCAAGTTTCATTGAGCTAGCACAAACCGTGTGTGATTTAGACTTAAAAAACACATCTATCTGTGTAGGAGGAAATAGAGTGAAACCTAAAAATTCAAACTGTTACTGGTAACGAACGCTTCATCCTAGAAGAGTGAAAATTGGGCAGCTAAGTGGACTTAGTGAACTGATCATTACGACAGAGATCATCAAGGTCGGATGAAAAAAAATTTGCCGAGTATTCAGAAAACCAGTAGTACTTTGGAAGCTTGGCACACCTTTCCAATGAAGGTGTTTTATGCAGTCTTTGCTTGTGGCTATTTCAAGAGGAAACAAACCACAAAGACAGAACTTAGAACTACTTTATTTTGTCAAGTTTCAAGGAGCTAGCACAAACCGTGTTTGATTTAGACTTCCAAACACATCTATCTATATAGGAGGAAATAGAGTGAAACCTAAAAACTCAAACTGTTACTGGTAACGAACGCTTCATCCTAGAAGAGTGAAAATTGGGCAGCTAAGTGGACTTAGTGAACTGATCATTACCACAGAGATCATCAAGGTCGGATGAAAAAAAATTTGCCGAGTATTCAGAAAACCAGTAGTATTTTGGAAGCTTTTAACACCTTTCCAATGAATGTGTTTTACGCAGTCTTTGCTTGTGGCTATTTCAAGAGGAAACAAACCACAAAGACAGAACTTAGAACTACTTTATTTTGTCAAGTTTCCAGGAGCTAGCACAAACCGTGTTTGATTTAGACTAAAAAAACACATCTATCTGTATAGGAGGAAATAGAGTGAAACCTAAAAATTCAAACTGTTACTGGTAATGAACGCTTCATCCTAGAAGAGTGAAAGTTGGGCAGCTAAGTGGACTTAGTGAACTGATCATTACCACAGAGATCATCAAGGTCGGATGAAAAAAAATTTGCCGAATACTCAGAAAACCAGTAGTATTTGTAAGCTTGGAACACCTTTCCATTGAATGTGTTTTACGCAGTCTTTGCTTGTGGCTATTTCAAGAGGAAACAAACCACAAAGACAGAACTTAGCACTACTTTATTTTGTCAAGTTTCAAGGAGCTAGCACAAACCGTGTTTGATTTAGACTTAAAAAACACATCTATCTGTATAGGAGGAAATAGAGTGAAACCTAAAAATTCAAACTGTTACTGGTAACCAACGCTTCATCCTAGAAGAGTGAAAGTTGGGCAGCTAAGTGGACTTAGTGAACTGATCATTACCACAGATATCATCAAGGTCGGATGAAAAAAAATTTGCCGAGTATTCAGAAAACTAGTAGTATTTTGGAAGCTTGGAACAACTTTCCAATAAAGGTGTTTTACGCAGTGGTTGCTTGTGGCTATTTCAAGAGGAAACAAACCACAAAGACAGAACTTAGAAGTACTTTATTTTGTCAAGTTTCAAGGAGCTAGCACAAACCGTGTTTGATTTAGACTTCCAAACACATCTATCTATATAGGAGGAAATAGAGTGAAACCTAAAAACTCAAACTGTTACTGGTAACGAACGCTTCATCCTAGAAGAGTGAAAATTGGGCAGCTTAGTGGACTTAGTGAACTGATCATTACCAGAGAGATCATCAAGGTCGGATGAAAAAAAATTTGCCGAGTATTCAGAAAACCAGTAGTATTTTGGAAGCTTTTAACACCTTTCCAATGAATGTGTTTTACGCAGTCTTTGCTTGTGGCTATTTCAAGAGGAAACAAACCACAAAGACAGAAATTAGAACTACTTTATTTTGTCAAGTTTCAAGGAGCTAGCACAAACCGTGTTTGATTTAGACTAAAAAAACACATCTATCTGTATAGGAGGAAATAGAGTGAAACCTAAAAATTCAAACTGTTACTGGTAACCAACGCTTCATCCTAGAAGAGTGAAAGTTGGGCAGCTAAGTGGACTTAGTGAACTGATCATTACCACAGAGATCATCAAGGTCGGATGAAAAAAAATTTGCCGAGTATTCAGAAAACCAATAGTATTTTGGAAGCTTGGAAAAACTTTCCAATAGAGGTGTTTTACGCAGTGTTTTCTTGTGGCTATTTCAAGAGGAAACAAACCACGAAGACAGAACTTAGAACTACTTTATTTTGTCAAGTTTCAAGGAGCTAGCACAAACCGTGTTTGATTTAGACTTAAAAAACACATCTATCTGTATAGGAGGAAATAGAGTGAAAACTAAAAATTCAATCTGTTACTGGTAACGAACGCTTCATCCTAGAAGAGTGAAAATTGGGCAGCTAAGTGGACTTAATGAACTGATCATTACCACACAGATCATCAAGGTCGGATGAAAAAAAATTTGCCGAGTATTCCGAAAACCAGTAGTTTTTTAGAAGCTTGGCACACCTTTCCAATGAATGTGTTTTACGCAGTCTTTGCTTGTGGCTATTTCAAGAGGAAACAAACCACAAAGACAGAACTTAGAACTACTTTCTTTTGTCAAGTTTCAAGGAGCTAGCACAAACCGAGTTTGATTTAGACTTCCAAACACATCTATCTATATAGGAGGAAATAGAGTGAAACCTAAAAACTCAAACTGTTACTGGTAACGAACGCTTCATCCTAGAAGAGTGAAAATTGGGCAGCTAAGTGGACTTAGTGAACTGATCATTACCACAGAGATCATCAAGGTCGGATGAAAAAAAATTTGCCGAGTATTCAGAAAACCAGTAGTATTTTGGAAGCTTTTAACACCTTTCCAATAAAGGTGTTTTACGCAGTGTTTGCTTGTGGCTATTTCAAGAGGAAAAAAACCACAAAGACAGAACTTAGAACTACTTTATTTTGTCAAGTTTGAAGGAGCTAGCACAAACCGTGTTTGATTAAGACTTAAAAAACACATCTATCTGTATAGGAGGAAATAGAGTGAAACCTAAAAATTCAAACTGTTACTGGTAACGAACGCTTCATCCTAGAAGAGTGAAAGTTGGGCAGCTAAGTGGACTTAGTGAACTGATCATTACCACAGAGATCATCAAGGTCGGATGAAAAAAAAATTTGCCGAGAATTCAGAAAACCAGTAGTATTTTGGAAGCTTGGAACACCTTTCCATTGAATGTGTTTTACGCAGTCTTTGCTTGTGGCTATTTCAAGAGGAAACAAACCACAAAGACAGAACTTAGAACTACTTTATTTTGTCAAGTTTCAAGGAGCTAGCACAAACCGTGTTTGATTTAGACTTAAAAAACACATCTATCTGTATAGGAGGAAATAGAGTGAAACCTAAAAATTCAAACTGTTACTGGTAACGAACGCTTCATCCTAGAAGAGTGAAAATTGTTCAGGTAAGTGGACTTAGTGAACTGATCATTACCGTAGAGATCATCAAGGTCGGATGAAAAAAAATTTGCCGAGTATTCAGAAAACCAGTAGTATTTTGGAAGTTTGGAACACCTTTCCAATAAAGGTGTTTTACGCAGTGTTTGCTTGTGGCTATTTCAAGAGGAAACAAACCACAAAGACAGAACTTAGAACTACTTTATTTTGTCAAGGTTCAAGGAGATAGCACAAACCGTGTTTGATTTAGACTTAAAAACACATCTATCTGTATAGGAGGAAATAGAGTGAAACCTAAAAATTCAAACTGTTACTGGTAACGAACGCTTCATCCTAGAAGAGTGAATATTGGGCAGCTAAGTGGACTTAGTGAACTGATCATTACCACAGAGATCATCAAGGTCGGATGAACAAAAATTTGCCGAGTATTCAGAAAACCAGTAGTATTTGGAAGCTTGGAACACCTTTCCAATAAAGGTGTTTTATGCAGTGTTTGCTTGTGGCTATTTCAAGAGGAAACAAACCACAAAGACAGAACTTAGAACTACTTTATTTTGTCAAGTTTCACGGAGCTAGCACAAACCGTGTTTGATTTAGACTTAAAAAACACATCTATCTGTATAGGAGGAAATAGAGTGAAACCTAAAAATTCAAACTGTTACTGGTAACGAACGCTTCATCCTAGAAGAGTGAAAGTTGGGCAGCTAAGTGGACTTAGTGAACTGATCATTACCACAGAGATCATCAAGGTCGGATGAAAAAAAATTTGCCGAGTATTCAGAAAACCAGTAGTATTTTGGAAGCTTGGCACAACTTTCCAATGAATGTGTTTTACGCAGTCTTTGCTTGTGGCTATTTCAAGAGGAAACAAACCACAAAGACAGAACTTAGAACTACTTTATTTTTTCAAGTTTCATTGAGCTAGCACAAACCGTGTTTGATTTAGACTTAAAAAACACATCTATCTGTATAGGAGGAAATAGAGTGAAACCTAAAAATTCAAACTGTTACTGGTAACGAACGCTTCATCCTAGAAGAGTGAAAATTGGGCAGCTAAGTGGACTTAGTGAACTGATCATTACGACAGAGATCATCAAGGTCGGATGAAAAAAAATTTGCCGAGTATTCAGAAAACCAGTAGTACTTTGGAAGCTTGGCACACCTTTCCAATGAAGGTGTTTTACGCAGTGTTTGCTTGTGGCTATTTCAAGAGGAAACAAACCACAAAGACAGAACTTAGATCTACTTTATTTTGTCAAGTTTCAAGGAGCTAGCACAAACCGTGTTTGATTTAGACTTCCAAACACATCTATCTATATAGGAGGAAATAGAGTGAAACCTAAAAACTCAAACTGTTACTGGTAACGAACGCTTCATCCTAGAAGAGTGAAAATTGGGCAGCTAAGTGGACTTAGTGAACTGATCATTACCACAGAGATCATCAAGGTCGGATGAAAAAAAAATTGCCGAGTATTCAGAAAACCAGTAGTATTTGGGAAGCTTTTAACACCTTTCCAATGAATGTGTTTTACGCAGTCTTTGCTTGTGGCTATTTCAAGAGGAAACAAACCACAAAGACAGAACTTAGAACTACTTTATTTTGTCAAGTTTCCAGGAGCTAGCACAAACCGTGTTTGATTTAGACTAAAAAAACACATCTATCTGTATAGGAGGAAATAGAGTGAAACCTAAAAATTCAAACTGTTACTGGTAATGAACGCTTCATCCTAGAAGAGTGAAAGTTGGGCAGCTAAGTGGACTTAGTGAACTGATCATTACCACAGAGATCATCAAGGTCGGATGAAAAAAAATTTGCCGAATCCTCAGAAAACCAGTAGTATTTGTAAGCTTGGAACACCTTTCCATTGAATGTGTTTTACGCAGTCTTTGCTTGTGGCTATTTCAAGAGGAAACAAACCACAAAGACAGAACTTAGAACTACTTTATTTTGTCAAGTTTCAAGGAGCTAGCACAAACCGTGTTTGATTTAGACTTAAAAAACACATCTATCTGTATAGGAGGAAATAGAGTGAAACCTAAAAATTCAAACTGTTACTGGTAACCAACGCTTCATCCTAGAAGAGTGAAAGTTGGGCAGCTAAGTGGACTTAGTGAACTGATCATTACCACAGAGATCATCAAGGTCGGATGAAAAAAAATTTGCCGAGTATTCAGAAAACCAGTAGTATTTTGGAAGCTTGGAACAACTTTCCAATAAAGGTGTTTTACGCAGTGTTTGCTTGTGGCTATTTCAAGAGGAAACAAACCACAAAGACAGAACTTAGAAGTACTTTATTTTGTCAAGTTTCAAGGAGCTAGCACAAACCGTGTTTGATTTAGACTTCCAAACACATCTATCTATATAGGAGGAAATAGAGTGAAACCTAAAAACTCAAACTGTTACTGGTAACGAACGCTTCATCCTAGAAGAGTGAAAATTGGGCAGCTTAGTGGACTTAGTGAACTGATCATTACCAGAGAGATCATCAAGGTCGGATGAAAAAAAATTTGCCGAGTATTCAGAAAACCAGTAGTATTTTGGATGCTTTTAACACCTTTCCAATGAATGTGTTTTACGCAGTCTTTGCTTGTGGCTATTTCAAGAGGAAACAAACCACAAAGACAGAAATTAGAACTACTTTATTTTGTCAAGTTTCAAGGAGCTAGCACAAACCGTGTTTGATTTAGACTAAAAAAACACATCTATCTGTATAGGAGGAAATAGAGTGAAACCTAAAAATTCAAACTGTTACTGGTAACGAACGCTTCATCCTAGAAGAGTGAAAGTTGGGCAGCTAAGTGGACTTAGTGAACTGATCATTACCACAGAGATCATCAAGGTCGGATGGAAAAAAATTTGCCCAATAATCAGAAAACCAGTAGTATTTGGAAGCTTGGCACACCTTTCCAATGAATGTGTTTTACGCAGTCTTTGCTTGTGGCTATTTCAAGAGGAAACAAACCACAAAGACAGAACTTAGAACTACTTTATTTTTCAAGTTTTCAGGAGCTAGAACAAACCGTGATTGATTTAGACTTAAAAAACACATCTATCTGTATAGGAGGAAATAGAGTGAAACCTAAAAATTCAAACTGTTATTGGTAACGAACGCTTCATCCTAGACGAGTGAAAATTGGGCAGCTAAGTGGACGTAGTGAACTGATCATTACCACAGAGACCTCAAGGTCGGATGAAAAAAAATTTGCTGAGTATTCCGAAAACGAGTAGTTTTTTGGAAGCTTGGCACACCTTTCCAATGAATGTGTTTTACGAAGTCTTTGCTTGTGCCGATTTGAAGAGGAAACAAACCACAAAGACAGAACTTAGAACTACTTTATTTTTTCAAGTTTCAAGGAGCTAGCACAAACCGTGTTTGATTTAGACTTCCAAACACATCTATATATATAGGAGGAAATAGAGTGAAACCTAAAAATTCAAACTGTTACTGGTAACGAACGCTTCATCCTAGAAGAGTGAAAATTGGGCAGGTAAGTGGACTTAGTGAACTGATCATTACCACAGAGATCATCAAGATCGGATGAAAAAAAATTTGCCGAGTATTCAGAAAACCAGTAGTATTTTGGAAGCTTGGAACACCACTCCAATAAAGGTGTTTTACGCAGTCTTTGCTTGTGGCTATTTCAAGAGGAAACAAACCACAAAGACAGAACTTAGAACTACTTTATTTTGTCAAGTTTCAAGGAGCTAGCACAAACCGTGTTTGATTTAGACTTAAAAAACACATCTATCTGTATAGGAGGAAATATAGTGAAACCTAAAAATTCAAACTGTTACTGGTAACGAACGCTTCATCCTAGAAGAATGAATATTGAGAAGTTAAGTGGACTAAGTAAACTGATCATTACCACAGAGATCATCAAGGTCGGATGAAAAAAAATTTGCCGAGTATTCAGAAAACCAGTAGTATTTTGGAAGCTTGGAACACCTTTCCAATGAATGTGTTTTACGCAGTCTTTGCTTGTGGCTATTTCAAGAGGAAACAAACCACAAAGACAGAACTTAGAACAACTTTATTTTGTCAAGTTTCAAGGAGCTAGCACAAACCGTGTTTGATTTAGACTTAAAAAACCCATCTATCTGTATAGGAGGAAATAGAGTGAAACCTAAAAATTCAAACTGTTACTAGTAACGAACGCTTCATCCTAGAAGAGTGAAAATTGGGCAGCTAAGTGGACTTAGTGAACTGATCATTACCACAGAGATCATCAAGGTCGGATGAAAAAAAATTTGCCGAGTATTCAGAAAACCAGTAGTATTTTGGAAGCTTGGAACACCTTTCCAATAAAGGTATTTTACGCAGTGTTTGCTTGTGGCTATTTCAAGAGGAAACAAACCACAAAGACAGAACTTAGAACTACTTTATTTTGTCAAGTTTCAAGGAGCTAGCACCAACCGTGTTTGATTTAGACTTCCAAACACATCTATCTGTATAGGAGGAAATAGAGTGAAACCTAAAAACTCAAACTGTTACTGGTAACGAACGCTTCATACTAGAAGAGTGAATATTGGGCAGCTAAGTGGACTAAGTAAACTGATCATTACCACAGAGATCATCAAGGTCAGATGAAAAAAAATTTGCCGAGTATTCAGAAAGCCAGTAGTTTTTTGGAAGCTTGGCACATCTTTCCAATCAAGGTGTTTTACGCAGTCATTGCTTGTGGCTATTTCAAGAGGAAACAAACTACAAAGACAGAACTTAGAACTACTTTATTTTGTCACGTTTCAAGGAGCTAGCACAAACCGTGTTTGATTTAGACTAAAAAAACACATCTATCTGTATAGGAGGAAATAGAGTGAAACCTAAAAATTCAAACT
>NW_027511039.1:0-28871 GCF_048772815.1 Callospermophilus lateralis | reverse complement strand
GGTGAGCCAAGTGGGATTTGTGTACTGATCATTACCACCAAGTATCATCAAGATTGGGTGAAAAAATATTTGCTGGTATTTCGGAAACTCCTTATTTCTTAGACGCTTGGCAACCCCTATCAATGAAAGGGCTTTTCCACAGTCTGTGCCAGGGGACTTGAAGAGGAACCAAACCATAGAGACAAAACTGAGAACTCCTTTATTTTGTCAAGTTTCAAACAGCTACTACAAACCATATTGGATTTAGAGTTTGAAATTCATCTACCTACATAGAAGAGAACAGAGTGAAACCTAAACATAAAAACTACTACTGTAGATGAACGCTTCAAACTCGAAGAACAAAATTTGGTGAGCCAAGTGGGATTTGTGTACCTATCATTACCACCAAGTATCATCAAGATTGGGTGAAAAAATATTTGCTGGTGTTTCGGAAACTCGTTATTTCTTGTAAGCTTCCCAACCCCTTTCAAGGAAAGTGCTTTTCCACAGTCTCTGCTTAGGGCTACTTGAAGAGGAAACAAACCATACAGAAAAAAGTGAGAACTACTTTTTTTTGTCAAGTTTCAAAGAGCGACTACAAACCATGTTGGATTTAGAGTTCCATATTCATCTATCTATATAGGAGAGAACACAGGGAAAACTAAAAATAAAAACTGCTACTTTAAACGAACGCTTCAACCTAGAAGAACAAAATTTGGTGAGCCAAGTGGGATTTTTGTACTGATCATTACCACCAATTATCATCAAGATTGGGTGAAAAAATATTTGCTGGTATTTCGGAAACTCGTTATTTCTTAGAAGCTTCGCAACCCCTCTCAATTAAAGTGCTTTTCCACAGTCTCTGCCTAGGGCTACTTGAAGAGGAAATAACCAAACAGACAAAACTGAGAACTACTTTAGTTTGTCAAGTTTCAAAGAGCTACTATAAACCGTGTTGGATTTAGAGTTCCAAATTCATCTATCTATATAGGAGAGAACAGAGGGAAACCTAAAAATATTAACTGCTACTGTAAATGAACGCTTCAACCTAGAAGACAAAATATGGTGAGTCAAGTGGGATTTGTGTACCGATCATTACCACCAAGTATCATCAAGATTGGGTAAAAAAATATTTGCTGGTGTTTCGGCAACTCGTTATTTCTTGGAAGCTGGGCAACCCCTTTCAATGAAAGTGCTTTTCCACAGTCTCTGCTTAGGGCTACTTGAAGAGGAAACAAACCATAGAGACAAAACTGAGAACTACTTTTTTTTTGTCAAATGTCAAAGAGCGACTACAAACCATGTTGGATTTCGCGTTCCAAATTAATCTATCTATATAGGAGAGAACAGAGTGAAACCTAAATATAAAAACTGCTACTGTAGACGAACGCTTAAACCTAGAAGAACAAAATTTGGTGAGCCACGTGAATTTGTGTACTTGTCATTACCACCACGTATCATCAAGATTGGGTGAAAAAATATTTGCTAGTATTTCGGAAACTCGTTATTTCTTAGAATCTTGGCAACCCCTCTCAATGAAAGTGCTTTTCCACAGTCTGTGCCTAGGGCTACTTGAATAGGAAACAAACCAGAGACAAAACTGAGATCTCCTTTATTTTGTCACGTTTCAAAGAGCTACTACAAACCATGTAGGATTTAGTGTTTTAAACTCATCTATATATCTAGGAGAGAACAGTGTGAAACCTAAAATTAAAACTGCTACTGTAGACGAACGCTTCAACCTAGAAGACCAAAATTTGGTGAGTCAAGTGGGATTTGTGTACTGATCATTACCACCAAGTATCATCAAGATTGGGTAAAAAAATACTTGCTGGTATTTCGGAAACTCCTAATTTCTTGGAAGCTTGGCAACCTCTTTCAATGAAAGTGCTTTTCCACAGTCTCTGCTTAGGGATAATAGAAGAGGAAACAAACCATAGAGACAAAACTGAGAACTACTTTCTTTTTGTCAAGTTTCAAAGAGCGACTACAAACCATGTTGGATTTAGAGTTCCAAATTCATCTATCTATATAGGAGAGAACAGAGGGAAACCTAAATATAAAAACGACTTCTGTAGACGAACGCTTCAACCTAGAAAAACAAAATTTGGTGAGCCAAGTGTGATTTGTGTACTGATCATTACCACCAAGTATCATCAAGATTGGGTGAAAAAATATTTGCTGGTATTTCGGAAACTCCTTATATCTTAGAAGCTTGGCAACCCCTCTCAATGACAGGGCTTTTCCACAGTCTGTGCCAGGGGACTTGAAGAGGAAACAAACCATAGAGACAAAACTGAGAACTCCTTTATTTTGTCAAGTTTCAAAGAGCTACTACAAATCATGTTGGATTTAGAGTTCGAAATTCATCTATCTACATAGAAGAGAACAGAGTGAAACCTAAACATAAAAACTGCTACTGTAGATGAACGCTTCAACCTCAAAGAAAAAAATTTGGAGAGCCAAGTGGGATTTGTGTGCCAATCATTACCACCAAGTATCATCAAGATTGGGTGAAAAAATATTTGCTGGTGTTTCGGAAACTCGTTATTTCTTGTAAGATTCCCAACTCCTTTCAATGAAAGTGCTTTTCCACAGTCTCTGCTTAGGGCTACTTGAAGAGGAAACAAACCATAGAGACAAAACTGAGAACTACTTTTTTTTTGTCAAATGTCAAATTGCGACTACAAACCATGTTGGATTTAGCGTTCCAAAATAATCTATCTATGTAGGAGAGAACAGAGTGAAACCTAAATATAAAAACTGCTACTGTAGACGAACGCTTAAACCTAGAAGAACAAAATTCGGTGAGCCACGTGGGATTTGTGTGCTTGTCATTACCACCAAGTATCATCAAGATTGGGTGAAAAAATATATGCTGGTATTTTGGAAACTCGTAATTTCTTGGAAGCTTGGCAACCCCTCTCAATGAAAGTGCTTTTCCACAGTCTGTGCCTAGGCCACTAGAAGCAGAAACAAACCATAGAGATAAAACTGAGAACTCCTTTATTTTGTCAAGTTTCAAAGAGCTACTAGAAACAATATTGGATTTAGAGTTCCAAATTCATCTATCTATATAGGAGAGAACGGAGGGAAACCAAAAAATATAAACTGCTACTGTAAACGAAGGCTTCAAACTAGAAGACCAAAATTTGGTGAGTCAAGTGGGATTTCTGTACCGATCATTACCACCAAGTATCATCAAGATTGGGTGAAACAATATTTGGTGGTGTTTCGGAAACTCGTTATTTCTTGGAAGCTTGGTAACCCCTCTCAATGAAAGTACTTTTCCACAGTCTCTGCTTAGGGCTACTTGAAGAGAAAACAAACCATAGGGACAAAACGGAGAACTCCTTTATTTGTCAAGTTTCAAAAAGCTACTCAAACCATGTTGGATTTAGAGTTCCAAATTCATTTATCTATATAGGAGAGAACAGAGTGAAACCTAAACATAAAAAATGCTACTGTAGAAGAACGCTTCAACCTAGAAGAAAAAAATTTGGTGAGCCTAGTGGGATTTGTGTACTTGTCATTACCACCAAGTATCATCAAGACTGGGTGTAAAAATATATGCTGGTATTTCGGAAACTCGTAATTTCTTGGAAGTTGTCAAACCCATTGAATGAAAGTGCTTTTCCACAGTCTCTGCTTAGGTCTACTTGAAGATGAATCAAATTATAGAGACACACCGGAAAACTACTTTATTTTGTCAAGTTTCAAATGGCTTCTGCAAACCATGTTGGATTTAGAGCTCCAAATTCATCTATCTACATAGGAGAGAACAGGGAAACCTAAACATAAAAACTGCTACTGTAGACGAACGCTTCAAACTAGAAGAACAAAATTTGGTGAGCCAAGTGGGATTTTTGTACTGATCATTACTACCAAGTATCATCAAGATTGGGGGAAAAATATTTGCTGGTATTTCAGAAATTCGTAATTTCTTGGAAGGTTGGCAAACCCTTTCAATGAAAGTACTTTTCCACAGTCTCTGCTTAGGGCTACTTGAAGAGGAAACAAATCATAGACACAAAACTGAGAATTCTTTTATTTTGTCAAGTTTCAAAGAGCTACTACAAACCATGTTGGACTTAGAATTCCAAATTCATCTATCTATATAGGAGAGAACAGAGGGAAACCCAAATATAACAACAGCTACTGTAGATGAACGCGTCAACCTAGAAGAACAAAATTTGGTGAGCCAAGTGGGATTTGTGTACTGATCATTACCACCAAGTATCATCAAGTTTGGGTGAAAAAATATTTCCTGTTTTTTCAGAAACTCGTTATTTCTTAGAAGCTTGGCAACCCCTCTCAATGAAAGTGCTTTTCCACAGTCTGTGCCTAGGGCTACTTGAAGACGGAACAAACCATAGAGACAAAACTGAGAACTACATTATTTTGTCAAGTTTCAAAGAGCTACTACAAAACATGTTGGAATTAGAGTTCCAAATTTATCTATCTATATAAGAGAGAACAGAGTAAAACCTAAATATAAAAACTGCTACTGTAGACGAACGCGTAAACCTAGAAGAACAGAATTTGGTGCGCAAGTGGGATTTGTGTCCTGATCATTACCAAGAAGTATCATCAAGATTGGGTGAAAAAATATTTGCTGGTATTTCGGAACACGTTATTTCTTAGAAGCATGGCAACCCATCTCAATGAAAGTGCTTTTCCATAGTCTGTGCCTAGGGCTACTTGAAGAGGAAGCAAATCATAGAGACAAAACTGAGAACTACTTTAATTTGTCACGTTTCAAAGAGCTACTACAAACCATGTTGGATTTAGCGTTCCAAATTCATCTATTTATATAGCAGAGAAGAGAGTGAAACCTGAAAATATAAACTGTTACTGTAAACGAACGCTTCAACCTAGAAGAACAAAATTTAGTGAGCCAAGTGGGATTTGTGTACTTGTCATTACCAAGACGTATCATCAAGTTTGGGTGAAAAAATATTTGCCGGTATTTCGGAAACGCGTAATTTCTTGGAAGCTTGGCAAACCCTTTCAATGAAAGTGCTTTTCCACAGTCATTGCTTAGGGCTACTTGAAGAGGAAACAAACGATAGAGACAAAACTGAGAACTACTTTATTTTCTCAAGTTTCAAAGAGCTACTAGAAACCATGTTGGATTTTGAGTTCCAAATTCATCTAACTATATAGGAGAGAACAGAGGGAAACCTAAAATTAAAAACTGCTACTGTAGACGAACGCTTCAACCTAGAAGAACAAAATTTGGTGACCCAAGTGGGATTTGTGTAGTGATCATTCCCACAAAGTATCATCAAGATTGGGTGAAAAAATATTTGCTGTTATTTCTGAAACTCGTCATTTCATAGAAGCTTGGCAACCCCTCTCTATGAAAGTGCTTTTCCACAGTCTGTGCCTAGGCCAATTGAAGAGGAAACAAACCAGAGAGACACAACTGAAAACTCCTTTATTTTGTCAAGTTTCAAAGAGCTATTAGAAACCCTGTTGGATTTAGAGTTCCAAATTCATCTATCAATATAGGAGAGAACATAGGGAAACCTAAAATAAAAACTGCTTCTGTAAACGAATGCTTCAATCTAGAAGAACAAAATTTGGTGGGACAAGTGGGATTTGTGTCCTTGTCATTACGACCACGTATCACCCAGATTGGGTTAAAAATATTTGCTGGTATTTCGGAAACTCCTTATTTTTTAGAAGCTTGGCAACCCCTCTCAATATAAGTGCTTTTCCACATTCTCTGCTTAGGTCTACTTGAAGAGGAAACAAACCATGGAGACAAAATTGAGAACTACTTTATTTTGTCAAGTTTCAAAGAGCTACTACAAACCATGTTGGATTTAGACTTCCAAATTCATCAATCTATATAGGAGAGAACAGAGGGAAACCGAAAAATATAAACTGCTACTGTAAACGAACGCTTCAACCTAGAAGAACAAAATTTGGTGACTCAAGTGAGATTTGTGTACCGATCATTACCACCAAGTATCCTCAAGATTGGGTGAAAAAATATTTGCTGGTATTTCGGAAACTCGTTATTTCTTGGAAGCTTGGCAACCCCTTTCAATGAGAGTGCTTCTCCACAGTCTGTGCCTATGTCTACATGAAGGGGAAACTAACCATAGAGACAAAACTGAGAACTCCTTTATTTTGTCAAGTTTCAAAGAGCTACAACAAACCATGTTGGATTTAGAGTTCCAAATTCATCTATCTATATAGGAGAGAACAGAGTGAAACCTAAATATAAAAACTGCTACTGTGGACGAACGCTTAAACCCAGAAGAACAAAATTTGGTGACCCCAGTGGCAGTTGTGTACTGATTATTACCACCAAGTACCATCAAGATTGGGTGAAAAAATATTTGCTGGTATTTCGGAAACTCGTTATTTCTTGGAAGCTTCTCAACCCCTTTCAGTGAGAGTGCTTTTCCACAGTCTGTGCCTATGGCTAATTGAAGAGGAAATAAATCATTGAGACAAAACTTAGAACTACTTTTTTTTCAAGTTTCAAAGAGCTACTACAAACCATGTTGGATTTAGAGTTCCAAATTCACCTATCTATATAGGAGAGAACAGAGGGAAACCTAAATATAAAAACTGCTTCTGTAGACGAACGCTTCAACCTAGAAGAACAAAATTTGGTGAGCCAAGTGGGATTTGTGTACTTGTCATTACCACCACCTATCATCAAGATTGGGTGAAAAAAATATTTGCTGGTATTTCGGAAACTTGTAATTTCTTGGAAGCCTGGCAACCCCTCTCAATGAAAGTGCTTATCCACAGTCTGTGCCTAAGGCCACTTGAAGAGGAAACAAACCATAGGGACAAAACTGAGAACCCCTTTATTTTGTCAAGTTTTAAAAAGCTACTACAAACCATGTTGGATTTAGAGTTCCAAATTCAACTATCTATATAGAAGAGAACAGAGTGAAACCTAAATTTAAAAACAGCTACTGTAGATGAACGCTTCAACCTAGAAGAACAAAATTTGGTGAGCCAAGTGGGATTTGTGTACTGATCATTACCACCAAGTATCATCAAGTTTGGGTGAAAAAATATTTCCTGTTTTTTCAGACACTCGTTATTTCTTAGAAGCTTGGCAACCCCTCTCAATGAAAGTGCTTTTCCACAGTCTGTGCCTAGGGCTACTTGAAGACGGAACAAACCATAGAGACAAAACTGAGAACTACATTATTTTGTCAAGTTTCAAAGAGCTACTACAAAACATGTTGGATTTAGAGTTCCAAATTTATCTATCTATATAGGAGAGAACAGAGTAAAACCTAAATATAAAAACTGCTACTGTAGACGAACGCTTAAACCTAGAAGAACAGAATTTGTTGAGCAAGTGGGATTTGTGTCCTGATCATTACCAAGAAGTATCATCAAGATTGGGTGAAAAAATATTTGCTGGTATTTCGAAAACTCGTTATTTCTTAGAAGCATGGCAACCCATCTCAATGAAAGTGCTTTTCCACAGTCTGTTCCTAGGGCTACTTGAAGAGGAAGCAAATCATAGAGACAAAACTGAGAACTACTTTAATTTGTCAAGTTTCAAAGAGCTACTACAAACCATGTTGGATTTAGAGTTCCAAATTCATCTATCTATATAGGAGAGAAGAGAGTGAAACCTGAAAATATAAACTGCTACTGTAAACGAACGCTTCAACCTAGAAGAACAAAATTTAGTGAGCCAAGTGGGATTTGTGTACTTGTCATTACCAAGACGTATCATCAAGTTTGGGTGAAAAAATATTTGCCGGTATTTCGGAAACGCGTAATTTCTTGGAAGCTTGGCAACCCCTTTCAATGAAAGTGCTTTTCCACAGTCATTGCTTAGGGCTACTTGAAGAGGAAACAAACGATAGAGACAAAACTGAGAACTACTTTATTTTCTCAAGTTTCAAAGAGCTACTAGAAACCAGGTTGGATTTTGAGTTCCAAATTCATCTATCTATATAGGAGAGAACAGAGGGAAACCTAAAAATAAAAACTGCTACTGTAAACGAACACTTCAACATAGAACGACAAAATTTGGAGAGCCAAGTGGGATTTGTGTACCGATCATTACCACCACGTATCATCAAGATTGGGTGAAACAATATTTGCTGGTATTTCGGAAACTCGTTATTTCTTAGAAGCTTGGCAACCCCTCTCAATGAAAGTGCTTTTCCACAGTCTGTGCCTAGGGCTACTTGAAGAGGATACAAACCATACGGACAAAACTGAGAACTCCATTATTTTGTCAAGTTTCAAAGAGCTACTACAAACCATGTTGGATTTAGAGTTCCAAATTCATCTATCTATATAGGAGAGAACAAAGTGAAACCTAATAATAAAAACTGCTAATGCAAACGAACGCTTCAACATAGAAGAACAAAATTTGGT
Organism: Callospermophilus lateralis; assembly: GCF_048772815.1. Lineage (NCBI taxonomy): Eukaryota > Metazoa > Chordata > Mammalia > Rodentia > Sciuridae > Callospermophilus > Callospermophilus lateralis. The sequence continues at coordinate 20,513 of NW_027511039.1, read as the reverse complement.
GAGTCAAGTGGGATTTGTGTACTGGTCATTACCACCATGTATCATCCAGGTTGGGTGAAAATATATTTGCTGGTATTTCGAAAACTCGTAATATTTTGGAAGCTTGGAAACCCCTTTCAATGAAAGTGCTTTTCCGCAGTCTCTGCTTAGGGCTACTTGAAGACGAAACAAATCATAAAGACAAAACGGAGAACTACTTTTTTTGTCAAGTTTCAATGAGCTACTACAAACCATGTTGGATTTAGAGTTCCAAATTCATCTATCTATATAGGAGAGAACAGAGGGAAACCTAAGTATAAAAACTGCTACTGTAGACGAACGCTTCAACAAAGAAAACAAAATTTGGTGACCCAACTGGGATTTGTGTAGTGATCATTCCCACCAAGTATCATCAAGATTGGGTGAAAAAATATTTGCTGGTATTTCGGAAACTCGTTATTTCTTAGAAGTTTGGCAACCACTCTCAATGAAAGTGCTTCTCCAAAGTCTGTGCCTAGGGCTATTGAAGAGGAAAAAAACCATAGAGACAAAACTACAAACTCCTTTATTTTGTCACGTTTCAAAGAGCTACTACAAACCATGTTGGATTTAGAGTTCCAAATTCATCTATATATAAAGGAGAGAAGAGAGGGAAACCTAAATATAAAAATGACTACTGTAGACGAACGCTTCAACCTAGAAGAACAAAATTTGGTGAGCCAAGTGGGATTTGTGTACTGATCATTACCACCAAGTATCATCAAGATTGGGTGAAAAAATATTTGCTGGTATTTCGGAAACTCGTTATTGCTTAGAAGCTTGGCAACCACTCACAATGAAAGTGCTTTTCCAACGTCTGTGCCTAGGGCTACTTGAAGACGAAAAAAACCATAGAGACAAAACTGAGAACTCCTTTATTTAGTCACGTTTCAAAGAGCTACTACAAACCATATTGGATTTAGAGTTCCAAATTCATCTAACTACATAGGAGAGAACAGAGTGAAACCTAAGAATAAAAACTGCACTGTAAACGAACGCTTCAACCTAGAAGAACAAAATTTGGTGAGCCATGTGGGATTTGTGTACTTGTCATTAGCACCACGTATCATCCAGATTCGGTGAAAAAATATTTGCTGGTATTTCGGAAACTCGTAATTTCTTGGAAGCTTGGCAACCGCTTTCAATGAAAGTGCTTTTCCACAGTCTCTGCTTAGGGCTACTTGAAGAGGAAACGAACCTTAGAGACAAAACTGAGAACTACTTTTTTTGTCAAGTTTCAAAGTGCTAGTACAAACCATGTTGGATTTAGAGTTCCAAATTCAGCTATCTATATAGGAGAGAACACAGGGAAACCTAAAAATATAAACTGCTACTTTAAACGAACGCTTCAAACTAGAAGAATAAAATTTAGTGAGTCAAGTGGGATTTCTGTAACGATCATTACCACCAAGCACCATCAAGATTGGGTGAAAAAATACTTGCTGGTATTTCGAAAACTCATTATTTCTTAGATGCTAGGCAAACCCTTGCAATGAGAGTGCTTTTCCACAGTCTGTGCCTAGGGCTACTTGAAGAGGAAACAAACCATAGAGACAAAACTGAGAACTACTTTATTTTGTCAAGTTTCAAAGAACTACTACAAACCATGTTGGATTTAGAGTTCCAAATTCATCTATCTATATAGGAGAGAACAGAGGGAAACCTAAAATTATAAACTGCTAGTGTAAATGAACGCTTCAACCTAGAAGAACAAAATTTGTTGAGTCAAGTGGGATTTGTGTACCGATCATTACCACATAGTATCATCAAGATTGGGTGAAAAAATATTTGCTGGTATTTCGGAAACTCGTGATTTCTTGGAAGCTTGGCAACCGCTTTCAATGAAAGTGCTTTTCCACAGTCTGTGTCTAGGACTAATTGAAGAGGAAACAAACCATAGAGACAATACTGAGAACTCCTTTATTTTGTAAAGTTTCAAAGAACTACTACAAACCATGTTAGATTTAGAGTTCCAAATTCATGTATCTATATAGAAGAGAACAGAGTGAAACCTAAATATAAAAACTGCTACTGTAGACGAACGCTTCAACCTAGAAAAACAAAATTTGGTGAGCCAAGTGGGATTGGTGTACTGATTATTAAACCCAAGTATCATAAAGATTGGGTGAAAAAATATTTGCTGGTATTTCGGAAACTCATTATTTCTTTGAAGCTTGCAACCCCTCTCAATGAAAGGGCTTTTCCACAGTCTGTGCCTAGGGCTACTTGAAGAGGAAACAAACCATTGAGACAAAACTGAGAACTCCTTTATTTTGCCAAGTTTCAAGGAGCTACTACAAACCATGTTGGATTTAGATTTCCAAATTCATCTATCTATATAGGAGAGAACAAAGTGAAACCGAAAAATAAAAACTGCTACTGTAAACGAACGCTTCAACCGAGAAGAACAAAATTAGGTGAGCCAAGTGGGATTTGTGTACTTGTCATTACCACCACTTATCATCAAGATTGGGTGAAAAAGTATTTGCTGGTATTTCGGAAACTCGTAATGTCTTGGAAGCTTGGCAACCCCTTTCAATGAAAGTGCTATTACACAGTATCTGCTTAGGGCTACTTGAAGAAAAAGAAATCATAGAGACAAAGCTGAGAACTACTTTTTTTGTCAAGTTTCAAAGAGCTAGTACAAACCATGTTGGATTTAGAGTTCCAAATTCAGCTATCTATATAGGAGAGAACAGAGAGAAACCTAAAAATATAAACTGCTACTTCAAACGAACGCTTCAAACTAGAACAATATTTGGTGAGTCAAGTGGGATTTGTGTTCGGATCATTACCACTAAGTATCATGCAGATTAGGTGAAAAAATATTTGCTGGTACTTCGGAAAGTCGTTATTTCTTGGAAGCTTGGCAACCCCTATCAATGAAAGTGCTTTTCCAAAGTCTGTGCCTAGGGCTACTTTAAGAGGAAACAAACCACAGAGACAATACTGAAAACTCCTTCATTTTGTCAAGTTTCAAAGAGCTACTACAAACCATGTTGGATTTAGAGTTCCAAATTCATGTATCTATATAGAAGAGAACAGAGTGAAACCTAAATATAAAAACTGCTAATGTAGACGAACGCTTCAACCTAGAAGAACAAAATTTGGTGAGCCAAGTGGGAGTAGTGTACTGATTATTACCACAAAGTATCATCAAGTTTGGGTGAAAAAATTTTTGGTGGTATTTCGGAAACTCGTTATTTCTTAGAAGTTTGGCAACCCCTCTCAATGAAAGTGCTTTTCTACAATCTGTGCCTAGGGCTAGGTGAAAAGGAAACAAACCATTGAGACAAAATTGAGAACTCCTTTGTTTTGTCAAGTTTCAAAGAACTACTACAAACCATGTTGGATTTAGATTTCCAAATTCATCTATCTATATAGGAGAGAACAAAGTGAAACCTAAAAATAAAAACTGCTACTGTAAACGAACGATTCAACTGAGAAGAAGAAAATTTGGTGAGCCAAGTGGGATTTGTGTACTTGTCATTACCACCACTTATCATCAAGATTGGGTGAAAAAGTATTTGCTGGTATTTCGAAAACTCGTAATTTCTTGGAAGCTTGGCAAACCCTTTCAATGAAAGTGCTTTTCCACAGTCTCTGCTTAGGGCTACTTGAAGAGGAAAGAAATCCTAGAGTCAAAACTGAGAACTACTTTTTTTGTCAAGTATCAAAGAGCTACTACAAACCATGTTGGATTTAGAGTTCCAAATTCATCTATCTATATAGGAGAGAACAGAGGGAAACCTAAAAATATAAACTGCTAGTGTAAATGAACGCTTCAACCTAGAAGAACAAAATTTGTTGAGTCAAGTGGGATTTGTGTACCGATCATTACCACCAAGTATCATCAAGATTGGGTGAAAAAATATTTGCTGGTATTTCGGAAACTCGTGATTTCTTGGAAGCTTGGCAACCGCTTTCAATGAAAGTGCTTTTCCACAGTCTGTGCCTAGGGCTAATTGAAGAGGAAACAAACCATAGAGACAATACTGAGAACTCCTTTATTCTGTAAAGTTTCAAAGAACTACTACAAACCATGTTAGATTTAGAGTTCCAAATTCATGTATCTATATAGAAGAGAACAGAGTGAAACCTAAATATAAAAACTGCTACTGTAGACGAACGCTTCAACCTAGAAAAACAAAATTTGGTGAGCCAAGTGGGATTGGTGTACTGATTATTAAACCCAAGTATCATAAAGATTGGGTGAAAAAATATTTGCTGGTATTTCGGAAACTCATTATTTCTTAGAAGCTTGCAACCCCTCTCAATGAAAGGGCTTTTCCACATCTGTGCCTAGGTCTACTTGAAGAGGAAACAAACCATTGAGACAAAACTGAGAACTCCTTTATTTTGCCAAGTTTCAAGAGCTACTACAAACCATGTTGGATTTAGATTTCCAAATTCATCTATCTATATAGGAGAGAACAAAGTGAAACCTAAAAATAAAAAGTGCTACTGTAAACGAACGCTTGAACCGAGAAGAATAAAATTTCTTGAGCCAAGTGGGATTTTTGTACTTGTCATTACCACCACTTATCATCAAGATTGGGTGAAAAAGTAATTGCTGGTATTTCGGAAACTGGTAATTTCTTGGAAACTTGGCAACCCCTTTCAATGAAAGTACTTTTCCACAGTCTCTGCTTAGGGCTACTTGAAGAGGAAAGAAATCCTAGAGACAAAACTGAGAACTACTTTTTTTGTCAAGTTTCAAAGAGCTACTACAAACCATGTTGGATTTAGAGTTCCAAATTCATCTATCTATATAGGAGAGAACAGAGGGAAACCTAAATATAAAAATGACGACTGTAGACGAACGCTGCAACCCAGAAGAACAAAATTTGGTGAGCCAAGTGGGACTTGTGTACTGATCATTACCACCAAGTATCATCAAGATTGGTTGAAAAAATATTTGCTGGTATTTCGGAAACTCGTTATTTCTTGGAAGCTTGGCAACCCCTCTCAATGAAAGTGCTTTTCCACAGTCTGTGCCTAGGGCTAGGTGAAGAGGAAACAAACCATTGAGACAAAATTGAGAACTCCTTTGTTTTGTCAAGTTTCAAAGAGCCACTACAAACCATGTTGGATTTAGATTTCCAAATTCATCTATCTATATAGGAGAGAACAGAGGGAAACCTAGAAGTATAAACTGCTACTGTAAACGAACAATTCAAACTAGAAGAACAAAATTTGGTGAGTCAAGTGGGATTTCTGTACCGATCATTCCCACCAAGTATCAACAAGATTGGGTGAAATAAGATTTGCTGGTGTTTCAGAAACTCGTTATTTCTTCGAAGCTTGGCAACCCGTTTCAATGAAAGTGCTTTTCCAGAGTCTCTGCTTATGTCTACTTGAAGAAGAAACAAATCATAGAAACAAAACTGAGAACTCCTTTATTTTGTCAAGTTTCAAAGAGCTACTACAAACCATGTTGGATTTAGAGTTCCAAATTCATCTATCTATATATGAAAGAACAGAGGAAAACCTAAAAATATAAACTGCTCCTGTAAATGAACGCTTCAACCTAGAAGAACAAAATTTGGTGAGTCAAGTGGGATTTGAGTACCGATCTTTACCACCAAGTATCATCCAGATTGGGTGAAAAAATATTTGCTGGTATTTCGGAAACTCGTAATTTCTTGGAAGCTTGGCAACCCCTCTCAATGAAAGTGCTTTACCACAGTCTCTTCCTAGGGCTACTTGAAGAGGAAACAAACCATAGAGACAAAACTGAGAACTCTTTAATTTTTTTTAGTTTCAAATAGCTACTACAAACCATGTTGGATTTATATTTCCAAATTCATTTATCTATATAGGAGAGAACAAATTGAAACCTAAAAATAAAAACTGCTGCTGTAAACGAGCGCTTCAACCGAGAAGAACAAAATTTGGTGAGCCAAGTGGGATTTGTGTACTTGTCATTACCACCACTTATCATCAAGTTTGGGTGAAAAAGTATTTGCTGGTATTTCGGAAACTCGTAATTTCTTGGAAGCTTGGCAACCCCTTTCAATGAAAGTGCTATTCCACAGTATCTGCTTAGGGCTACATGAAGAAAAAGAAATCATAGAGACAAAACTGAGAACTACTTTTTTTGTCAAGTTTCAAAGAGCTAGTACAAACCATGTTGGATTTAGAGTTCCAAATTCATGTATCTATATAGAAGAGAACAGAGTGAAACCTAAATATAAAAACTGCTAATGTAGACGAACGCTTCAACCTAGAAGAACAAAATTTGGTGAGCCAAGTGGGAGTGGTTTACTGATTATTACCACCAAGTATGATCAAGTTTGGGTGAAAAAATTTTTGCTGGTATTTCGTAAACTCTTTATTTCTTAGACGCTTTGCAACCCCTCTCAATGAAAGTGCTTTTCCACAGTCTGTGCCTAGGGCTACTTGAAGAGGAAACAAACCATTGAGACAAAATTTAGAACTCCTTTATTTTGTCAAGATTCAAAGAGCTACTACAAACCATGTTGGATTTAGATTTCCAAATTCATCTGTCTATATAGGAGAGAACAATGTGAAACCTAAAAATAAAAAATGCTACTGTAAACGAACGCTTCAACCGAGAGGAACAATATTTTGTGAGCCAAGTGGGATTTGTGTACTTGTCATTACCACCACTTATCAACAAGATTGGGTGAAAAAGTATTTGCTGGTATTTCGGAAACTTGTAATTTCTTAGAGACTTGGAAAACCCTCTCAATGAAAGTGCTTTTCCACAGTCTGTGCCTAAGGCTACTTGAAGAGGAAACAAACCATAGAGACAATACTGAGAACTGCTTCATTTTGTCATATTTCAAAGAGCTACTACAAACCATGTTGGATTTAGAGTTCCAAATTCATATATCTATATAGAAGAGAACAGATTGAAACCTAATTATAAAAATTGCTACTTTAGAGGAACGCTTCAACCTAGAAGAACAAAATTTGGTGAGCCAAGTGGGATTGGTGTACTGATTATTACCACCACGTATCATCAAGTTTGGTTGAAAAAGTATTTGCTGGTATTTGGGAAACTCGTAGTTTCTTGGAAGCTTGGCAATTAGTTTCAATGAAAGTGCTTTTGCACAGTCTCTGCTTAGGGCTACTTGAAGAGGAAACAAATCATAGAGACAAAACTGAGAACTACTTTTTTGTGTGAAGTTTCAAAGAGTAGGAAAAACCATGTAGGATTTTGAGTTCCAAATTCAGCTATCTATATAGGAGAGAACAGAGGGAAACCTAAAAATAAAAACTGCTACTGTAAACGAACGCTTCAAACTAGAAGAACAAAATTTGGGGAGCCAAGTGGGATTTGTGTACCGATCATTACCACCAAATACCATCAAGATTGGGTGAAAAAAATATTTGCTGGTATTTCGGAAATTCGTTATGTCTTGGAAGATTGGCAACCCTTCAATGCAAGTGCTTTTCCACAGTCTGTGCCTAGGGCAACTTGAAGAGAAAACAAACCATAGAGACAAAACTGAGAACTACTTTATTTTGTCAAGTTTCAAAGAGCTACTACAAACCATGTTGGATTTAGAGTTCCAAATTCATCTATCTATATAAGAGAGAACAGAGTGAAAACTACATATAAAAACTGCTACTGTAGACGAAGGCTTCAACCTAGAAGAACACAATTTGGTGAGCCAGTGGGATTTGTGTACTGATCTTTACCACTAAGTATCATCATGATTGGGTGAAAAAATATTTGCTGGTATTTCGGAAACTCGTTATTTCTTAGAAGCTTGGCAACCCCTCTCAATGAAAGTGCTTTTCCACAGTCTGTGCCTAGGGCTACTTGAAGAGGAAACAAACCATAGAGACAAAACTGAGAACTACTTTATTTTGTCAAGTTTCAAAGAGCTACTACAAACCATATTGGATTTAGACTACCAAATTCATCTATCTATACAGCAGAGAACAGAGTGAAACCTAAATATAAAAACTGCTACTGTAGACGAACGCTTTAACCTAGAAGAGCAAAATTTGGCGAGCCAAGTGGGATTTGTGTTGTGATCATTACCACCAAGTATCATCAAGATTGGTCGAACAAATATTTGCTGGTATTTAGGAAACTCGTTATTTCTTGGAAGTTTAGCAACCCCTTTCAATGAAAGTGCTTTTCCACAGTCTCTGCTTAGGGCTACTTTAAGAGGAAACAAACCATAGAGACAAAACTGAGAACTACTTTACTTTGTCAAGTTTCAAAGAGCTACTACAAACCATATTGGATTTAGAGTACCAAATTCATCTATCTATACAGGAGAGAACAGAGTGAAACCTAAATATAAAAATTGCTACTGTAGACGAACGCTTTAACCTAGAGGAACAAAATTTGGTGAGCCAAGTGGGACTTTTGTACTTATCATTAACACCAAGTATCATGAAGATTGGGTGAAAAAATATTTGCTGGTATTTCGGAAACTCGTTATTTCTTAGAAGTTTGTAAACCCCTCTCAATGAAAGTGCTTTTCCACAGTCTGTGCCTAGGGCTACTTGAAGAGAAAAAAAACCATGGAGACAAAACTGAGAACTACTTTATTATATCAAGTTTCAAAGAGCTACTACAAACCATTTTGGATTTAGAGTTCCAAATTCATTTATCTATATAGGAGAGAACAGCGTGAAACCTAAAAATAAAAACTGCTACTGTAAACGAACGCTTCACCCTAGAAGAACGAAATTTGGTGAGCCAAGTGGGATTTGTGTACTTGTCATTACCACCAGGTATCATCCATTTTGGGTAAAAAATATTTGCTGGTATTTCGGAAACTTGTAATTTCTTGGAAGGTTTGCAACCCATTTCAATGAAAGTGCTTTTCCACAGTCTCTGCTTAGGGCTACTTGAAGAGGAAACAAACCATAGAGACAAAACTGGGAAACTTTTTTTGTAAAGTTTCAAAGAGCTACTACAAACCATGTTGGATTTAGAGTTCCAAATTCATCTATCTATACAGGAGAGAACAGAGGGAAACTTAAATATAAAAACTGGTACTTTAGATGAACGCTTAAACCTAGAAGAACAAAATTTGGTGAGCCAAGTGGGATTCTTGTACTGATCATTACCACGAAGTATCAACAAGATTGGGTGAAAAAATATTTGCTGGTATTTCGGAAACTCGTTATTTCTAAGAAGCTTGGTAACCCCTCTCAATGAAAGTGCTTTTCTACAGTCTGTGCCTAGGACTACTTGAAGAGGAAACAAACCATAGTGACAAAACTGAGAGCTACTTTATTCTGTCAAGTTTCAAAGAGCTACTACAAACCATGTTGAATTTAGAGTTCCAAATTCATCTATCTATATATAGAGAACAGAGTGAAACCTAAATATAAAAACTGCTACTGTAGACGAACTCTTCAACCTAGAAGAACACAATTTGGTGAGAAAATGGGATTTGTGTACTGATCATTACCACTACGTATAATCAACATTGGGTGAAAAAAAATTTGCTGGTATTCGTAAACTGGTTATTTCTTAGAAGCTTGGCAACCCCTCTCAATGAAAGTGCTTTTCCACAGTCTGTGCCTAGGGCTACTTGAAGAGGAAACAAACCGTAGAGACAAAACTGAGAGCTACTTTATTCTGTCAAGTTTCAAAGAGCTACTACAAACCATGTTGGATTTAGAGTTCCAAATTCATCTATCTATATATAGAGAACAGAGTGAAACCTAAATATAAAAACTGCTACTGTAGACGAACTCTTCAACCTAGAAGAACACAATTTGGTGAGAAATTGGGATTTTTGTACTGATCATTACCACTACGTATAATCAACATTGGGTGAAAAAAAATTTGCTGGTATTTCGGAAACTGGTTATTTCTTAGAAGCTTGGCAACCCCTCTCAATGAAAGTGCTTTTCCACAGTGTGTGCCAAGGGCTAATTGAAGAGGAAACAAACCATACGGACAAAACTGAGAACTCCTTTATTTTGTCAAGTTTCAAAGAGCTACTACAAACCATGTTGGATTTAGAGTTCCAAATTCATCTATCTATATAGGAGAAAACAGAGTAAAACCTAAAAATAAATACTGCTAGTATAAACGAATGCTTCAACCTAGCAGAACAAAATTTGGTGAGCCAAATGAGATTTGTGGTACTTGTCATTACCACCACGTATCATCCAGATTGGGTGGAAAAATATTTGCTGGTATTTCGGAAACTCGTAATTTCTTGGAATCTTGGCAAACCCTTTCAATGAAAGTGCTTTTCCACAGTCTCGGCTTAGGGCTACCTGAAGAGGAAACAAACCATAGAGACAAAACTGAGAACTACTTTTTTTTGTAAAGTTTGAACGTGCTACTACAAACCAAGGAGGATTTAGAGTTCCAAATTCATCTATCTATATAGGAGAGATCAGAGGGAAACCTAAATATAAAACCTGTTACTGTAGACGAAAGCTTCAACCTAGAAGAACACAATTTGTTGAGCCAAGTGGGATTTGTGTACTGATCATTACCACCACGTAGCATCAAGATTGGGTGAAAAAATATTTGCTGGTATTTCGGAAACTCGTTATTTCTTAGAAGCTTGGCAACCCCTCTGAATGAAAGTGCTTTTCCACAGTCTGTGCCTAAGGCTTCTGAAGCGGAAACAAACGATAGAGACAAAACTGAGAACTCCTATATTTTGTCAAGTTTCAAAGAGCTACTAGAAACCATGTTGGAGTTAGAGATCCAAATTCATCTATCTATATAGGAGAGAACAGCGTGAAACCTAAAAATAAAAACTGCTACTGTAAACGAACGCTTCACCCTAGAAAACAAAATTTGGTGAGCCAAGTGGGATTTGTGTACTTGTCATTACCACCACGTATCATCCAGATTGGGTGAAAAAATATTTGCTTGTATTTCGGAAACTCGTAATTTCTTGGAATCTTGGCAAACCCTTTCAATGAAAGTGTTTTTCCACAGTCTCGGCTTAGGGCTACCTGAAGAGGAAAAAAACCATAGAGACAAAACTGAGAACTACTTTTTTTGTAAAGTTTCAACGTGCTACTACAAACCAAGTAGGCTTTAGAGTTCTAAATTCATCTATCTATATAGTAGAGAACAGAGGGAAACCTAAATATAAAACCTGCTACTCTAGACGAAAGCTTCAACCTAGAAAAACACAAATTGGTGAGCCAAGTGGGATTTCTGTACTGATCATTACCACCACGTATCATCAAATTGGGTGAAAAAATATTTGCTGGTATTTCGGAAACTCGTTATTTCTTGGAAGCTTGGCAACCCTTTTCAATGAAAGTGCATTTCCACAGTCTGTGCCTAGGGCTACTTGAAGAGGAAACAAACCATAGAGACAAAACTGAGAACTGCTTTATTTTGTCAAGTTTCAAAGAGCTACTACAAACCATGTTGGATTTAGAGTTCCAAATTCATCTATCTATATAGGAGAGAACAGAGGGAAACCTAAATATAAAAACTACTACTGTAGAGGAACGCTTCAAACTATAAGGACAAAATTTGGTGAGCCAAGTGGGATTTGTGTACTGATCATTACCACCAAGTATGATCAAGATTGGGTGAAAAAATATTTGCTGGTATTTCGGAAACTCGTAATTTCTTGGAATCTTGGCAAACCCTTTCAATGAAAATGCTTCTCCACATTCTCGGCTTAGGGCTACCTGAAGAGGAAACAAACCATAGAGACAAAACTGAGAACTACTTTTTTTGTAAAGTTTGAACGTGCTACTACAAACCAAGTAGGACAAGACTGAGAACTCCTTTATTTTTTCAAGTTTCAAAGAGCTACTACAAACCATGTTGGATTTAGAGTTCCAAATTCATCTATCTATATAGGAGAAAACAGAGTAAAACCTAAAAATAAATACTGCTAATATAAATGAATGCTTCAACCTAGCAGAACAAAATTTGGTGAGCCAGGTGGGATTTGTGTACTTGTCATTACCACCACGTATCATCCAGATTGGGTGAAAAAGTATTTGCTGCTATTTCGGAAACTCGTTATTTCTTAGAAGCTTGGCAACCACTCTGAATGAAAGTGCTTTTCCACAGTCTGTGCCTAGGGCTTCTGTAGCGGAAACAAACGATAGAGACAAAACTGTGAACTCCTATATTTTGTCAAGTTTCAAGGAGCTACTACAAACCATGTTGGAGATAGAGATCCAAATTCATCTATCTATATAGGAGAGAACAGCGTGAAACCTAAAAATAAAAACTGCTACTGTAAACCAACGCTTCACCCTAGAAGAACAAAATTTGGTGAGCCAAGTGGGATTTGTGTACTTGTCATTACCACCACGTTACATCCATATTGGGTAAAAAATATTTGCTGGTATTTCGGAAACTTGTAATTTCTTGGAAGGTTTGCAACCCATTTCAATGAAAGTGCTTTTCCACAGTCTCTGCTTAGGGCTACTTGAAGAGGAAACAAACCATAGAGACAAAACTGAGAAACTTTTTTTGTAAAGTTTCAAAGAGCTACTACAAACCATGTTGGATTTAGAGTTCCAAATTCATCTATCTATACAGGAGAGAACAGAGGGAAACTTAAATATAAAAACTGGTACTTTAGATGAACGCTTAAACCTAGAAGAACAAAATTTGGTGAGCCAAGTGGGATTTTTGTACTGATCATTACCACGAAGTATCAACAAGATTGGGTGAAAAAATATTTGCTGGTATTTCGGAAACTCGTTATTTCTTAGAAGCTTGGCAACCCCTCTCAATGAAAGTGCTTTTCCACAGTCTGTGCCTAAGGCTACTTGAAGAGGAAACAAACCATAGAGACAAAACTGAGAGCTACTTTATTCTGTCAAGTTTCAAAGAGCTACTACAAACCATGTTGGATTTAGAGTTCCAAATTCATCTATCTATATATAGAGAACAGAGTGAAACCTAAATATAAAAACTGCTACTGTAGACGAACTCTTCAACCTAGAAGAACACAATTTGTTGAGAAAGTGGGATTTGTGTACTGATCATTACCACTACGTATAATCAACATTGGGTGAAAAAAAAATTTGCTGGTATTTCGGAAACTGGTTATTTCTTAGAAGCTTGGCAACCCCTCTCAATGAAAGTGCTTTTCCAGTCTCTGCCAAGGGCTAATTGAAGAGGAAACAAACCATACGGACAAAACTGAGAACTCCTTTATTTTGTCAAGTTTCAAAGAGTTACTACAAACCATGTTGGATTTAGAGTTCCAAATTCATCTATCTATATAGGATAAAACAGAGTAAAACCTAAAAATAAATACTGCTAATATAAACGAATGCTTCAACCTAGCAGAACAAAATTTGGTGAGCCAAATGAGATTCGTGTACTTGTCATTACCACCACGTATCATCCAGATTGGGTGAAAAAATATTTGCTGGTATTTCGGAAACTTGTTATTTCTTAGAAGCTTGGCAACCCCTCTGAATGAAAGTGCTTTTCCACAGTCTGTGCCTAGGGCTTCTGAAGCGGAAACAAACGATAGAGACAAAACTGAGAACTCCTATATTTTGACAAGTTTCAAAGAGCTACTACAAACCATGTTGGAGTTAGAGATCCAAATTCATCTATCTATATAGGAGAGAACAGCGTGAAACCTAAAAATAAAAACTGCTACTGTAAACGAACGCTTCACCCTAGAAAAACAAAATTTGGTGAGCCAAGTGGGATTTGTGTACTTGTCATTACCACCACGTATCATCCAGATTGGGTGAAAAAATATTTGCTTGTATTTCGGAAACTCGTAATTTCTTGGAATCTTGGCAAACCCTTTCAATGAAAGTGTTTTTCCACAGTCTCGGCTTAGGGCTACCTGAAGAGGAAACAAACCATAGAGACAAACTGAGAACTACTTTTTTTGTAAAGTTTCAAGGTGCTACTACAAACCAAGTAGGATTTAGAGTTCCAAATTCATCTATTTATATAGGAGAGAACAGAGGGAAACCTTAATATAAAACCTGCTACTCTACACGAAAGCTTCAAACTAGAAGAACACAATTTGGTGAGCCAAGTGGGATTTCTGTACTGATCATTACCACCACGTATCATCAAGATTGGGTGAAAAAATATTTGCTGGTATTTCGGAAACTCGTTATTTCTTCGAAGCTTGGCAACCCCTCTGAATGAAAGTGCTTTTCCACAGTCTGTGCCTAGGGCTACTTGAAGAGGAAACAAACGATAGAGAAAAAACTGAGAACTGCTTTATTTTGTCAAGTTTCAAAGAGCTACTACAAACCATGTTGGATTTAGAGTTCCAAATTCATCTATCTATATAGGAGAGAACAGAGGGAAACCTAAATATAAAAACTACTACTGTAGAGGAACGCTTCAAACTATAAGGACAAAATTTGGTGAGCCAAGTGGGATTTGTGTACTGATAATTACCACCAAGTATCATCAAGATTGGGTGAAAAAATATTTGCTGGTATTTCGGAAACTCGTAATTTCTTGGAATCTTGGCAAACCCTTTCAATCAAAGTGCTTTTCCACAGTCTCTGCTTAGGGCTACCTGAAGAGGAAACAAACCATAGAGACAAAACTGAGAACTACTTTTTTTGTAAAGTTTGAACGTGCTACTACAAACCAAGTAGGATTTAGAGTTCCAAATTCATCTATCTATATAGGAGAGAACAGAGGGAAACCTAAACATAAAACCTGCTACTCTAGACGAATGCTTCAACCTAGAAGAACACAATTTGGTGAGCCAAGTGGGATTTGTGTACTGATCATTACCACCACGTATCATCAAGATTGGGTGAAAAAATATTTGCTGGTATTTTGGAAACTCGTTATTTCTTAGAAGCTTGGCAACCCCTCTCAATGAAAGTGCTTTTCCACAGTCTGTGCCTAGGGCTTCTGAAGCGGAAACAAACCCTAGAGAAAACTGAGAACTCCTGTATTTTGTCAAGTTTCAAAGAGCTACTACAAACCATGTTGGAGTTAAGATCCAAATTCATCTATCTATATTTGAGAGAACAGAGTGAAACCTAAAAATAAAAACTGCTACTGTAAATGAACGTTTCAACCTAGAAGAACAAAATTTGGTGAGCCAAGTGGGACTTGTGTACTGATCATTACCACCTAGTATCATGAAGATTGGGTGAAAAATATTTGCTGGTATTTCGGAAAATCGTTATTTCTTTGAAGCTTGGAAACCCTCTCAATTAAAGTGCTTTTCCAAAGTCTGTGCCTAGGGCTAATTGAAGAGGATACAAACCATAGAGACAAAACTGAGAACTGCTTTATTTTGTCAAGTTTCAAAGAGCTACTACAAACCATGTTGGATTTAGAGTTCCAAATTCATCTATCTATATAGGAGAGAACAGAGGGAAACCTATATATAAAAACTGCTAATGTAGACAAACGCTTCAACCTAGAAAAACACAATTTGGTGAGCCAAGTGGGATTTGTGTAGTGATCATTACCTGCACGTATCATCAAGATTGGGTGAAAAAATATTTTCCGGTTATTTCGGAAATTTGTTATTTCTTAGAAGATTGGAAAACCCTTTCAATGAAAGTGCTTTTCCAATGTCTGTGCCTAGTTCTACTTGATAAGGAACCAAACCATAGAGGCAAATCTGAGAACTCCTGTATTTTGTCAAGTTTCAAAGAGCTACTACAAACCATGTCGAATTTAGAGTTCCAAATTCATCTATCAATATAGGAGAGAACAGAGTGAAACCTAAAAATAAAAACTGCTACTGTAAACGAACGCTTCAACCTAGAAGAACAAAATTTGGTGAGCCAAGTGGGATTTGTGTTCTGATCATTACCACCAAGTATCATCAAGATTGCGTGAAAAAATATTTGCTGGTATTTCGGAAACTCGTTATTTCTTAGAAGCTTGGCAACTCCTCTGTTTTAAAGTGCTTTTCCACAGTCTGTCCCTAGGGCTACTTGAAGAGGAAACAAACCATAGAGACAAAACTGAGAGCTACTTTATTTTGTCAAGTTTCAAAGAGCTACTACAAACCATGTTGGATTTAGAGTTCCAAATTCATCTATCTATATATAGTGGACAGTGTGAAACCTAAATATAAAACTGCTACTGTAGATGAACGCTTCAACCTAGAAGAACACAATTTGGTGAGCCAAGTGGGATTTGTGTACTGATCATTACCACTACGTATAATCAACATTGGGTGAAAAAAATTTGCTGGTATTTCGAAAACTGGTTATTTCTTAGAAGCTTGGCAACCCCTCTCAATGAAAGTGCTTTTCCACAGTCTCTGCCAGGGGTAATTGAAGAGGAAACAACCATACGGACAAAACTGAGAACTCCTTTATTTTGTCAAGTTTCAAAGAGCTATTACAAACCATGTTGGATTTACAGTTCCAAATTCATCTATCTATATAGGAGAGAACAGAGTAAAACCTAAAAATAAATACTGCTACTATAAACGAATGCTTCAACCTAGCAGAACAAAATTGGTGAGCCAAATGAGATTTGTGTACTTGTCATTACCACCACGTATCATCAGATTGGGTGAAAAAATATTTGCTGGTATTTCGGAAACTCGTAATTTCTTGGAAGCTTGGCAAACCCTTTCAATGAAAGTGCTTTTCCACAGTCTCGGCTTAGGGCTACCTGAAGAGGAAAGAAACCATAGAGACAAAACTGAGAACTACTTTTTTTGTAAAGTTTGAACGTGCTACTACAAACCAAGTAGGATTTAGAGTTCCAAATTCATATATCTATATAGGAGAGAACAGAGGGAAACCTAAATATAAAACCTGCTACTCTAGACGAAAGCTTCAACCTAGAAGAACACAATTTGGTGAGCCAAGTGGGATTTGTGTACTGATCATTACCACCACGTATCATCAAGATTGGGTGAAAAAATATTTGCTGGTATTTCGGAAACTCGTTATTTCTTAGAAGCTTGGCAACCCCTCTGAATGAAAGTGCTTTTCACAGTCTGTGCCTAGGGCTTCTGAAGCGGAAACAAACGATAGGGACAAAACTGAGAACTCCTATATTTTGTCAAGTTTCAAAGAGCTACTACAAACCATGTTGGAGTTAGAGATCCAAATTCATCTATCTATATAGGAGAGAACAGCATGAAACCTAATAATAAAAACTGCTACTGTAAACGAACGCTTCACCCTAGAAAAACAAAATTTGGTGAGCCAAGTGGGATTTGTGTACTTGTCATTACCACCACGTATCATCTAGATTGGGTGAAAAAATATTTGCTTGTATTTCGGAAACTCGTAATTTTCTTGGAATCTTGGCAAACCCTTTCAATGAAAGTGTTTTTCCACAGTCTCGGCTTAGGGCTACCTGAAGAGGAAACAAACCACAGAGACAAAACTGAGAACTACTTTTTTTGTAAAGTTTCAAGGTGCTACTACAAACCAAGTAGGATTTAGAGTTCCAAATTCATCTATCTATATAGAAGAGAACAGAGGGAAACCTAAATATAAAAACCTGCTACTCTAGACGAAAGCTTCAACATAGAAGAACACAATTTGGTGAGCCAAGTGGGATTTCTGTACTGATCATTACCACCACGTATCATCAAGATTGGGTGAAAAAATATTTGCTGGTATTTCGGAAACTCGTTATTTCTTAGAAGCTTGGCAACCCCTCTGAATGAAAGTGCTTTTCCACAGTCTGTACCTAGGGCTACTTGAAGAGTAAACAAACCATAGAGACAAAACTGAGAACTGCTTTATTTTGTCAAGTTTCAAAGAGCTACTACAAACCATGTTGGATTTAGAGTTCCAAATTCATCCATCTATATAGGGGAGGACAGAGGGAAACCTAAATATAAAAACTGCTACTGTAGACGAACGCTTCAACCTACAAGAACAGAATTTGGTGAGCCAAATGGGATTCGTGTACTGATCATTACCACCAAGTATCATCAAGATTGGGTGAAAAAATATTTGCTGGTATTTCGGAAACTTGTTATTTCTTGGAAGCTTGGCAACCCCTTTCAATGGAAGTGCTTTTCCACAGTCTGTGCCTAGGGCTACTTGAAGAGGAAACAAACTATAGAGACAAAACTGAGAACTCCTTTATTTTGTCAACTTTCAAAGAGCTACGAAAACATATGTTGGATTAAGAGTTCCAAATTCATCTATCTATATAGGAAAAAAAAGAGTGAAACCTAAATATAAAAACTGGTACTGTAGATGAACGCTTCAACCTAGAAGAACCAAATTTGGTGAGCCAAGTTGGACTTGTGTACTGATCATTACCACCGAGTATCATCAAGATTGGGTGAAAAAATATTTGCTGGTATTTCGGAAACTCGTTATTTCTTAGAAGCTTTGCAACCCCTCTCAATGAACGTGCTTTTCCACAGTCTATTCCTAAGGCTTTGAAGAGGAAACAAACCATAGAGACAAAACTGAAAACTACTTTATTTTGTCAAGTTTCAAAGAGCTACTACAAACCATGTTGTATTTAGAGTTCCAAATTCATCTATCTATATAGGACAGAACAGAGAGAAACCTAAATGGAAAAACTGCTACTGTAGAAAAACGCTTCAACCTAGAAGAACACAATTTGGTGAGCAAGTGGGATTTGTGTCCTGATCATAACCACCAAGTATCTCAAGATTGGCTGAAAAAATATTTGCTGGTATTACTGAAACTCGTTATTTCTTGAAGATTGGCAACCCCTCTCAATGAAAGTGCTTTTCCACAGTCTGTGCCTAGGGCTTCTTGAAGAGGAAACAAACCATATAGACAAAACTGAGAACTCCTTTGTTTTGTCAAGTTTCACAGAGCTACTACAAACCCTTTTGAATTTAGTGTTCCAAATTCATCTATCTATATAGGAGAGAACAGAGTGAAACCTAAAAATAAAAACTGATACTGTAAACGAACGCTTCACCCTAGAAGAACAAAATTTGGTGAGCCAAGTGGGATTTGTGTACTTGTCATTACCACCACGTATCATCCAGATTGGGTGAAAAAGTATTTGCTGCTATTTCGGAATCTCGTAATTTCTTGGAAGCTTGGCAACCCCTTTCAATGAAAGTGCTTTTCCACAGTCTCTGCTTAGGGCTATTTGAAGAGGAAACAAATCAAAGAGACAAAACTGAGAACTATTTTATTTTGTCAAGTTTCAAAGAGCTACTAAAAACCATGTTGGATTTAGAGTTTCAAATTCATCTATCTATCTATATAGGAGAGAACAGAGGGAAACCTAAATATAAAAACTGCTACTGTAGACGAACGCTTCAACCTAGAAGAACAGAATTTGGTGAGCCAAATGGATTTGTGTACTGATCATTACCACCAAGTATCATCAAGTTTGGGTGAAAAAATATTTGCTGGTATTTCGGAAACCTGTTATTTCTTGGAAGCTTGGCAACCCCTTTCAATGAAAGTGCTTTTCCACAGTCTGTGCCTAGGGCTACTTGAAGAGGAAACAAACCATAGAGACAAAATTGAGAACTCCTTTATTCTGTCACGTTTCAAAGAGCTACTACAAACCATGTTGGAATTAGAGTTCAAATTCATCTATCTATATTGGAGAGAACAGAGTGAAACCTAAAATTAAAAACTGATACTGTAAATGAACGCTTCAACCAAGAAGAACAAAATTTGGTGAGCCGAGTGGGACTTTTGTACTTGTCATTACCACCAGGTATCATCCAGATTGGGTGAAAAATATTTGCTGGTATTTCGGAAACTCGTTATTTCTTTGAAGCTTGTCAACCCTCTCAATTAAAGTGCTTTTCCCAAAGTCTGTGCCTAGGGCTAATTGAAGAGGAAACAAATCAAAGAGACAAAACTGAGAACTACTTTATTTTGTCAAGTTTCAAAGAGCTACTAAAAACCATGTTGGATTTAGAGTTTCAAATTCATCTATCTATCTATATAGGAGAGAACAGAGGGAAACCTAAATATAAAACTGGTACTGTAGATGAACGCTTCAACCTAGAAGAACCAAATTTGGTGAGCCAAGTTGGACTTGTGTAGTGATCATTACCACCGAGTATCATCAAGATTGGGTGAAAAAATATTTGCTGGTATTTCGGAAACTCGTTATTTCTTTGAAGCTTGGCAACCCCTCTCAATGAAAGTGCTTTTCCACAGTCTATTCCTAGGGCCTTTGAAGAGTAAACAAACCATAGAGACAAAACTGAGAACTCCTTTATTTTGTCAAGTTTCAAAGAGCTACTACAACCATGTTGGATTTAGAGTTCCAAATTCATCTACCTATATAGGACAGAACAGAGAGAAACCTAAATGGAAAAACTGCTACTGTAGAAAAACGCTTCCACCTAGAAGAACACAATTTGGTGAGCAAGTGGGATTTGTATCCTGATCATTACCTCCAAGTATCATCAAGATTGGCTGAAAAAATATTTGCTGGTATTACTGAAACTCTTTATTTCTTAGAAGATTGGCAACCCTTCTCATAGAAAGTGCTTTTACACAGTCTGTGCCTAGGGCTTCTGGAAGAGGAAACAAACCATATAGACAAAACTGAGAACTCCTTTGTTTTGTCAAGTTTCACAGAGCTACTACAAACCCTTTTGGATTTAGAGTTCCAAATTCATCTATCTATATAGGAG